>NC_143518.1:64984066-65166566 GCF_031878675.1 Megascapheus bottae
GGAAAGACCCAATAAAAAAAGAACTACAGACTTATCTTTCTAATGAACACAGATGCAAAACTCCTCAGTAAAATACTAGCCAACAGAATCCAGAAACAAATTTTAAAAATTGTATACTACAATCAAGTAGGCTTCATCCAACAGATGCAAGGCTGGTTTAACATTCACAAATCAATTAATGTAATACACCATATCAATAGAGCTAAGGATAAGAATCATATGATAATTTCTATGGATGCAGAGAAGGCATTTGACAAAATACAACATCCATTCATATTGAAAGCACTAGAAAAAAAACAGGAATAAGAGGTACATTCCTTAAAATAATTAAAGCCATATATGACAAACCTACAACCAGTATTATACATACTGAATGGAGAAAGACTAGAACCATTTACCTTAAAATCAGGAACTAGACAGGGATGCCCACTCTCTCTACTTCTCTTCAATATAGTGCTAGAACCCTTAACCAGAGCAATAAGGCAAGAGAAGGACATCAAAGGGATCCACATAGGGAAAGAGGAAATTAAACTATATCTATTCACAGATGACATGATCCTTTACCTGAGTGACCCGATAAGCTCCACTCCCAAACTCCTAGAATTAATAAACTACTTTAGCAAAGTGGCAGGATACAAAATTAACCTGCAAAAGTCAGTAGCCTTCTTGTACACCAACAATATACAAACAGAAGGCCAAATCAAGAAAATGATCCCATTCGCAATAGCCCCCAAAAGAATAAAATACTTAGGAATTAACTTAACCAAAGATGTAAAGGAATTATTTAATGAAAACTATAAAACCGTAATGAAAGAAATTAAAGAGGACACCAGGAAATGGAAAGACATTCCATGCTCATGGGTAGGGAGAACCAATATAGTGAAAATGGCCATACTGCCAAAATTGATATACAAATTCAATGCAATCCCCATCAAAATCTCAAAGACATTCTTTACTGAAATAGAAGATATAATCCAAAGGTTCATATGGAACAAGAAAAGACCTAGAATAGCCAAAACAATTCTAGGCAAAAACAGTAATGCAGATGGTATTACAATACCAGACTTCAAACTCTGCTATAGAGCCATAATAACAAAAACAGCATGGTATTGGCACAAAAATAGACCAGAAGATCAATGGAACGGAAGATCCAGAAATAGAACCACATACTTATAGTCAACTTGTATTTGACAAAGGAGCCAAAGATATACAGTGGAACAAACACAGCCTATTCAATTATTGGTGCTGGCAAAACTGGGAAGCCACATGCAGAAAACTAAACATTGACTCTAGCCTTTCGCCATGCACAAGCATTAACTCAAAATGGATCAAAGACCTCAATATCAGACCGGAAACCTTGAAACTGCTATACGATAGAGTAGGAGAGACACTGGAACTCATAGGCACAGGCAAAAACTTCCTGAACAGAATCCCAGGGTCACAGCTGTTTGGAGAGAGACTCAATACATGGGACTACCTGAAAATAAAGTTTCTGCACAGATAAAAGCATAGCTACTGGGGCCGGGAGTTTGGCCTAGTGGTAGAGTGCTTGCCTAGCATGCACGAAGACCCGGGTTCAATTCCTTGGTACCACATACATAGAAAAAAGCCAGAAGTGGTGCTGAGGCTCAAGTGGTAGAGTTCTAGCCTTGAGAAAGTCCAAGGACAGTGCTCGGGCCCCGAGCCCAAGCCCAGGAATGGCAAAAAAAAAAAAAAAGCATAGCTACTAAAGTAAAAAGACAACCAACCAACTGGGGAAAGATATTTACCAATAATACATCTGACAAATGGTTAATATCCAGTATCTACAGGGAACTCAAGAAACTAATCACCCCCAAACCCAACAAATCAGTCACTAAATGGGCAAGGGAACCAAAGAGAGTCTTATCAAAAGAAAAGGCTAAAATGGCAGAAAAGCATATGAGAAAATGCTCATCATCCATGGTCATAAAGGAAATGCAAATAAAAACAACCCTAAGATACCACCTTACCCCAACAAAAATGGCCAAGATTTTGAACTCAGACATTGACAGTTGTTGGCAGGGTTGGGGAGAAAAAGGAACCCTACTACATAGCTGGTGGGAATGCAGACTAGTTCAGCCACTCTGGAAAGCAGTGTAGAGGTTTCTTAAAGAACTGAAAATAGACCTTTCCTACAATCCCGCCATACCATTCCTGGGCATCTATCCTGAACATCATAACCCAGGACATGATAAGGACACCTGCTCAGCTATGTTCATCTCTGCACTATTCACAATAGCCAGGCAATGGAAACAATCCAGATGCCCTACTGCAGATGAATGAATACAGAAAATGTGGTATATATATACAATGGAATTCTACATAGCAAACAGACAAGATAAAATAATGGCATTCGCAGGGAAGTGGATGAATCTAGAGCGAATCATATTGAGTGAGACAAGTCAAGACCAAAGGAACAAAAGGTGTATGGTATCCTTAATATGTGGCTATTAGATCCACACAGTACAAGAGCAAGGACTCAATATTTGCATACCCAATGCTATGGACATGGTATTAGAAATATAAACACAACCACATAGACATCAAAATTATGACTCTGTACACATAATGTTTTATTACATAGATTAATATGTATCTATGACATACAAACCCTCAGCCTAATTTTAATTATGTTCTAAAATCTAAGTGCCAGTGATTGTATACACAGATTCCCTTCTTGAATACTTGTTTGTTAAACACGTCATTTGAAATGATGTAAAAATCAATATAAATAAATTCTTTAATTAAAAAAAAAAGCTCAGAGACAAGGACAGTGTCCTGATCCTCAGTTCAAGCCCTAGGACCTCCAAGAAGAAGGGGAGAGGTGGAGGGAGAAAGAAAAGAAACTCCAACCTTGAACAAAAAAATAGTTAACCCGAATTTTACCTCTTCCCACCTTCCAGCATGCTCCTTAGGCTGCTCTCACTACCCCAGGCCTGAACCTGAGCAAGACAAAGCTGCAGACATAGGAAGGGTTTACTGCTCACAGCAAAAACCAACTTCTACTCTATCCACACCACCCTTTTTAAAATGCGCCTTTCAAAGTTACCAAAGGTAACGTAATCACACAAGAGTTGTCCCTTGAAATGTATGCCTCAGCTGATGTGTTTGAACAGTAAGCTAAGAGTTAAGCTGTTGATGAGTCCTTAAAATAAGTTTTTCTCATGAAACTTTCACATTAAATCAAGCAAAACATTTAAGGACATTACATAATGAGTCATACGCAAGTGATGATGAAAGGACAACCACTGCATCAGTTTACCTAAAGTTTTCACTCACTAAAGAAAAATATGCTTTAGGACTAACAAGAAAATACTTTACTGAGCCCCCAAAGTATACTACACTCTTCCCTTAATGATTCCTTTACCAAAAAAATATTGCTTCAACTACAAAAACTCCTTTCCCACCAGGCTCAGTGGCTCACGCCTGTAATCCTAGCTACTCAAGAGGCTGAGATCTGAGGATCAAGGTTCAAAGCCAGCCCGGACACAAAAGGACCTGAGACTGTTATGTCCAATTAACACTTAGAAAATGGAAAGTGGGGCCGGGAGTTTGGCCTAGTGGTAGAGTGCTTGCCTAGCATGCACGAAGAGCTGGGTTCAATTCTTTGGTACCACATACATAGAAAAAAGCCAGAAGTAGTGCTGAGGCTCAGGTGGTAGAGCTCTAGCCTTGAGAAAGTCCAAGGACAGTGCTCAAGCCCTGAGTTCAAGCCCAGGACTGGAAAAAAAAAAAAAGAAAAGAAAAAAGAAAATGGAAAGTGGGGCTTGGCTCAAAGGTAGGGCAGTAGCCTTGAGCTGAAGAACTCAGGGACGGCTCCCAGGCCTTGTTCAAGCCCCATGACCCACCAAAAAAAAAAAAAAAAAAAAGAGGTTAAGATCTGAGGATTACAGTTCACAGACAGCCAAAGCAGAAGAGTCGCTGTCAGACTTTTATCTCCAATTAATCACTCAAAAAACAGAAGTGGATGCTGGGCGATGGTGGCTCACATCTGTAATCCTAGCTACTCAGGAGGCTGAGATCTGAGGATCAAGGTTCAAAGCCAGCCCCAGCACTAAAGTCTGAGAGACTCTTATCTCCAATTAACCACCAGAAAACCAGAAGTGGTATTGTGGCTCAATGGGGAGGGCAGTAGCCTTGAGATGAAGAGCTCAGATGGGTGCCCAGGCCTAGCATTCAAGTCCCTTGACTGACCAACCCACCCACCGCGCCCCCCACCCCACCCCCAAAAAAGAAAAAAAAAACAAAGTGGAGCTGTGCCTCAAATTTGTAGAATGCTAGCTTTGAGCAGAAGAGCTCAGGTATATAGCGCCCAGGCCCTGAGTCCAAGCCTTGCAACTGACAGAGACAGACAGACAGACAGACGGACGGACAGACGGCTGGACGGACAGAGAGACAGACGGACAGGCATAGGTCAAAGAATGCATTTGGAAGAACAACCACATACTGATCTAAAGACTGAAGGGAAATTTTGAGATAGAGGTTTTGCAATTGTGTAATTATGTTTTTTTGTTGTTGTTTTTTGTTTTGGGGTGTTTTTGTTTTGGGTGTTTTTTTTGCCAGTCCTTGGCCTTCTCAAAGATAGAGCTCTACCATATGAGCCACAGAAGCACATTCAGCTTTTTCTATGTATGTGGTACAGAGGAATTGAACCCAGGTCATCGTGCATGCTAGGCAAACACTCTACCACCAGGCCACACTCCTTCATACAACTGTGATTCTCACACCATCTTTCATATAAAAGCATGGAGGAATAGACTGCAGAGCACAGGAAACATCTCGCCCGCAATGAGCATGCATGGGAAGCATACCTATATATAATCATCTCTTTTCCTCCATCCTCGGCCTTCTCTTCCACTCTGCTGTTACAGGCTTTTTAATATAAGAAAAGTCATCTCAATCCAAGTAATTCTGTGATTAATTTCAAGTAATGATTCATATTCTAATAAATGTCTCTTTTTTTCACAATATTAACAGATGCCAATCACAGGAGTCTCTAAGACACTGACAAAAACACAGAGTGTCAGTCTAAATTATTGAACTAACTATACTTCTAATCTGTTCTGTGTATTTAATTTCTTGTCTGTACATTTTTCTAGTCTGTAAGACATTTTATTACCTACTTTATCACATCAAAGAATGTGTAATCAATGTAGACAACAGACAGGTTTCCAATGGTTACAAAAAGCTTAATTAAAAAAAAAGATTACAGGGTCTTAGTTTAGGCAGAACTAGCTACTTAATTTGGGCAAGTTATAACCTCTCCACTCTTCAGTTTCCTAATCCATAAACTATGACTAATACATATAAAATCCTCAGAGGATTTTGCAAGATTAAATGAGATAACATATACTAAAGCCTGGCGCCATCTCTGATACACCTAATGTTCCATTCTTCTTCCTTCACACTGACAAACAACATGTTTGTCACAACTCCTTAACTGAACACTGTACCCAGCTTCATGCTGGACCCTGGCACGTCCTGTCTTCCATTTCACTGAGTCTTTCAGGGAACTTCATGATGAGTAGCCCATTTACTAGTGAGGAACTCAGATTCATATCATTAACAAATGGCAGACCTGAAGGTAAAGCTCATCAATAGAATGACAAGTTTGGGAGCCAGCACTCATGGGGCTAAGGCAGGAGGATCATAAGTAAAAGGCCAGTCTGAGTTACACAGGGAGGTGAGAGACATGAAAGACAGACAAGATGAGAGAAAAACAGAGACAGACAAGACAGACAGACACAGAGAAGATGAGTTACTGTCAGTGATGTAATCTGTAAGCATTTATGATGACTATTGAACTCTAAAAACTACTTGGGGGACTGGGAGCGTAGCCTGGCCGTAAGTGCTTGCCTAGCATGCATGAAGCCCTGGGTTTGATTCCTCAGTACCATATACACAGAAAAAGCCGGAAGTGGTGTTGTAGCTCAAGTCGTAGAACTCTAGAGAGAAAGCCCAAGGACAGTGCCCAGGCCTGAGTTCAAAGTCCAGGATTGGGGGGGGGGGGAACCTACTTAGAACAAGCATGATGATTATGACAATACATGGCACTCAATATTTGGCACTTAAATAATTCTTAGTATATTACATTCGTGGATCTTCAACAAAATCCTATGGCATAGGTAGAGATTACCGTCTCTTTCATAAATGATGAAAAAAAAGTAAAGGTTATGTGGGGAGCCGGATGGCACCTGTTTCCTGCCTCGCTCCTTGTAACTTATTTGGTATGTGAGTGCGAGGCCTTTACTCGTTACTAAGTATCAAGTTGCTCTTCAGTCTGCGCATGACGAAATAGGGCGTGACCAATCCCGAGTCTCAAAACGGCCTTAGCAACAGAGTAGCCAATGGTAGAGAGCCCCTTGTTCCTTGAATGTATATAAGCAGCTGCATTTCCCTGCCCAGCCCTTTTTCGCTTCCTGCTCTCCCTTCAACCAAAAGGCTCTCCATTAAAGTATGATTTGAGAAGAATCCTCGAGTGGTGGTCGTTCTTCCTCGCTGGTCGAGGAGCTCACCACAACTGGTGCCGAAACCCGGGACCTTGGGAAGACAGGGCGACAAGCGAAAAGGCCGAGGAGGATTCAGAACTCAACATACGGAGAGGAGACGTCGGTAAGAATCAGCCTGATCAGCTGAGATCCCCAGGCATGCTGTTTCTTTGGGTACAATTCTGGGTGCTTGCTGTTGTCCTTCCTTTGTGTGTGCTGCTGGTGTGTTTTTATTGCATTTGTCTGCGTTGCGGCAGCTCACAGATTAAGAGAGCCAGTAGGACATTGAGGAAGCACCAGGATAGTCTCTCCGAGGCAGAATCAAATGGGGAGGAAAAAGGTAGGCCAAAGAGAAAAGGGAAAGAAAATAAAAAAGGGAGATTTTATGTCAAAGAACAGAGGGTGGACGCACCCTTTCAAGATACCGGGCAGGAGGGAGATAAGGAGGACCAAGGCATAAGAACAATGGAGCCGCCCCCAGGGCAGTCTTACCCGGACCCGGGCAGGTTTCAACATTTACAAATAAGGGAGTCTAGAGATGAGGAGCTAAACGATTCAAATGAGGAGTTAAGCAACTCAGATGAGGAAGTGACTAACAATTCAGATGAGGAACAGGACCCGAAAGAGGGAAAAGGCTTGGAGGAGGCGGCTGCTAGGTATAAGGAGGATAGGTATGGAGTTCAACGACCCCTTCTGGCCGGAGTGTCTAAAGGAAATGAGCAAGAGAGAGCCATGCCCTCTGCGCCCCCGCCTTATCCTGTGGCGGCGGGAAAAAGTCATTTCATAAAAGGAAGCACGTGGTCCCGCCTGGCGGCTGCGTTCCCAGTTTTTGAGAGCCTAGTTACCCAGGAAAGGACCTTTGAACCAGTCTCCTATAAACAGTTAAAGGATTTGATGGAGGCAGTACGTAATTATGGAGTTGCGGCCAATTATACCACTGCCTTGCTTAGAAGACTAACTGTTAATGCTATGACACCTAATGATTGGTATGAAGTCGCGCGGACATGCCTCGATTATGGACAGTTCCTTGACTTCAGGTCTATAGTTATGGACAGAGCTCAGGCTCAATATAGAGTAAATGTACAAGAAGGGCGGCCCGAGTGGACCGTGGACATGCTCCTAGGGCAAGGACAATGGGCTGCTGATCAGACAAATTTCCCCTGGGATGTTTATAAGCAAATAAATGAGGTTTTTTACAAGTCCTGGAGGGCAATCCCAAACAAAGGCCAGGTCACTGGCAGCCTCACCAAAATTACTCAGGCTGTCACGGAGCCATTCTCCGACTTTGTGGCCCGTGTGCTCGAAACGGCGGGGCGCGTTTTTGAAACTCTTGAAGCCTTTATGCCAGTTGTCCAACAAATTATTTTTGAGCAATGTACAAAGGAATGTCAGAGAGCTATTGTGCCGGTCAAGGAAAAGGGCCTGGAAGCATGGATAAAAGCCTGCAGGGAAATAGGGGGGCCATTAACTAATGCAGGCCTGGCTGCAGCCGTATTGTCAGCCACCCAAGCGGCTAAGGACTCTAAAAGCAAAGGATGCTTCAAATGTGGCCAACTTGGACACTTTAAACGCCAGTGTCCCAGAACTGCTCCCCAGAGTCCTCAGGGAGTTCAAAAGATGCCAGGAACATGTCCTAGGTGCAAGAAGGGAAAACATTGGGCCAATGAATGCAGGTCAGTAAAAGATATTAATGGACAGCCCATTCCTTCTTTTAGTGCAGGTCAGGAGCCAAAAAACGGGATAAGGGGCCCCCGTCCCCAGGGCCCACAAATTTATGGGGCACTTCAGACTCCGGCACCTGTTCCCAGCCTACAGCAGCCAGTTCGGCCAGAAGGGCAACCCCAGGCTCCGCAGGGTTGGACCTCTGTGCCTCCTCCGGATTGGTCTTAACTCCAGCCATGGGAGTACAAATATTGGATACTAATGTAACTGGACCATTAGAAAGAGGCACGGTGGGATTGGTGTTAGGGCGCTCCTCCTCCACTTTAAAAGGACTAATAATTTTCCCGGGCGTTATAGATTCTGACTATTCAGGAGGAATCAAGGTTTTGTGCCACTCCCCTTACGGAGTAATCTCTATAGCCCCGGGAGATAGGATTGCCCAGCTTTTAATTTTACCTTCAAAACATGAAAACTTTCCTTCACTACAAAAGGAAAGGGGAGCCACAGGCTTAGGCTCCACAGGGATTGATCTTGTATGCCTGTCGATGGATTTGGACCAGAGACCCATGCTATCCCTACAAATAGAGGGAAAGTCCTTTCTTGGCCTGGTAGATACCGGAGCCGATCGGAGCATTATTCAATCAAAGGCCTGGCCCAAGCAGTGGCCATTACAAAAATCTTCTCAAACTTTACAAGGACTTGGATATGCTAATGCTCCCTGTGTCAGTGCTAAAGAGTTAGTGTGGAGAACTGAGGAAGGCCAACAGGGGACAATCCAACCGTTTGTAATCGACGTCCCTGTTAATCTTTGGGGACGGGATGTGCAACAACAATTAAAACTTAAACTGACTAATAATTATTCAGAAGTTAGTCAAAACATCATGAAACAGCAGGGATATGTTCCAACTCAAGGGCTTGGCAGATGTCTTCAGGGACGCCCAGAGCCCGTTGAGCCTGCTCCAAAATTTAATAGGAAAGGATTGGGTTTTTCCTAGGGGCCACTGAAACAAAAGCTTCCATCAATAATGCGGTACCCATACCCTGGTTGACTCAGAAATCGGTGTGGGTCCCCCAGTGGCCCCTTTCACAAGAAAAATTGGAAGCTGCAAAAAATTTAGTTGAGGAACAGTTAAAATTGGGACACGTTGAGCCCTCTGTATCTCCCTGGAACACACCCATTTTTGTTATTAAAAAGGCTTCTGGCAAGTGGAGATTGTTACATGACTTAAGGGCAGTAAACGCGCAAATGCAGGTCATGGGACCAGTCCAGAGAGGACTTCCTCTACTTTCAGCGCTGCCCCGAGATTGGCCTGTGTTGACCTTAGACATTAAAGATTGCTTCTTCTCAATACCCCTTTGCCCTGAGGATAGAGAACGTTTTGCCTTTACGTTGCCCTCTGTTAATCATGAACAGCCAGATGTCCGGTATCAGTGGAAGGTCTTGCCTCAAGGCATGGCTAATAGCCCGACTATTTGTCAACTGTTTGTGGATTCGGCCCTGTTGTCAGTTAGACAGGAGTTTCCCCTGGTAAAAATCATTCATTATATGGATGATATCCTGCTAGCTGCTTCCTCTCTTGAGGTACTTCATAGAGCCTATCAACAGGTGGTTTCCCTACTTGAACAGAGAGGGCTTATTATTGCCCCTGATAAAGTACAACAATCCAAGGTGGTAAAATTCTTAGGCGCCATTGTTATTCCTGCCTTTATTCGACCTCAAAAAATTTCTATTCGAACTGCCCACCTAAAGACACTCAATGATTTTCAACAACTGTTGGGAGACATCAACTGGATCCGGGGATATTTAAACATTCCTCGAGCAGAATTACTGCCTTTATTTTCCATTTTGGAAGGTAACCCGGATGTCACATCTACACGAAAGCTTACCCCACAGGCTTTTGCGGCCCTAAAAAAGATTGAAGAGGCAATAATTAAGGCTCAAGTGTGTCGTTATAATCCAGGTCAATTACTTATGTTGTGTATTTTAAAGACAAAGAATTATCCTACAGGGGTCTTATGGCAGGACGGCCCTCTGTGGTGGCTTCATGGTAATTCTCTTGGAGCAAGAACTGTTCAATATTTTCCTGAGCTTGTTGCAACTCAAGCCCTATTGGGCCTAAAGTATTGTTTGATGCATTTTGCTAAAATACCTGATAAATTAATTATTCCCTATACCAGGAATCAGGTGGAAACTTTGGCTGCCACTGTGGATATATGGGCGATTTTATTATGTGCCTTTCCCAATATTATTGATAACCATTATCCCAAGCATCCCCTGCTTGCCTTTGTAGAGAGAAATTTGGTTTATTTTCCTATTATTACCTCTAAGAAACCTTTGGCTACAGCCTTGATTATTTATACTGATGGGTCAAAAACTGGCCAGGGTGCCTTTGTGGTGGAAGGTCAAAATCCAGTCGTGTTATATTTTCGACCGGACGTTCCCCAGGTCACGGAGTGCCTGGTGGTTCTAGAGGTGTTTAAAAGATTTGAAGAGCCCTTTAATCTTTTTTCTGATTCACAATATGTTGTTAATGCTGTTAATACTCTTGAAGTCGCTGCCTCAATTAGGCAGGCCAGCATGGTTTCTAACATATTATTACAGATTCAATCCCTTATTCTGGCAAGAAAGAATCCCTTTTATATAGGACACATGAGAGCTCATACCTTGTTGCCAGGTCCCATGGCTAAGGCTAATGCCCAGGTAGATCAGGCAACTAGGGCCATGGTTTTGACAGCTATTGATTCTGTAGAATCAGCAAAAACTTTTCATCAGTTATATCATGTACCTGCTAATACTCTTAGAATAAAATTTAATATAACCAGACATGAAGCACGAAATATTGTTAAAGCCTGTCAGTCTTGTGTGATTTTTCTCCCCTCTCCTAATGTGGGGATAAACCCTAGAGGCTTAAAACCAAATGCCCTATGGCAAATGGATGTTACTCATTTAGCGGAATTTGGAAAATTAAAATATTTACATGTCTCAGTGGATACCTATTCTGGCATAGTACATGCCACGCCCTTGGCAGGAGAAAAGGTTTCCCATGTAAAAGTACATTGTTTAGAAGCCTGGGCAGCCTGGGGAAAACCCCTTCACTTAAAAACTGATAATGGCCCTGCCTATACTTCTCATGGTTTCCGCGCCTTTTGTGCGCAAATGCAGGTAGCCCATACAACAGGGTTACCATACAATCCGCAAGGACAAGGAATTGTGGAAAGAACCAACAAAAAATTAAAAGAAATACTTCAAAAACAAAAGGGGGGAATTGCGGAAGGAGCATCTCCCAGGGAAAGACTTTCCCTTGCACTTTTTACTTTAAATTTTTTAATTTTAAATAGTGATGATAAGTCAGCAGCAGATAGACATGCTGCCCAAAACCCTAAAATTATAACTGAGATGGTTAAATGGAAGGATGTTATTACAAATAATTGGTGCGGACCGGATCCCGTAGTAAGGAGATCCAGGGGAGCTGTTTGTGTTTTTCCACAGGAGCAGGAAACACCGCTTTGGGTCCCATTGCGATTGACGCGAAAGGTGGAAGGAGAACCCGAGAAAGGCCCTGACGATGAAGATTATTCTCATGTTGGTGGCAATACTAGCAGATCCAGTGATGGCCCAGGAGAGGATTTTGTGGGCGCTGATGAAGACCTTTCCATTACCAATGCCCGTGACTAATGCTTCTAGGACAATGGACTGATTAGTTTGAAAATCTAACCACTCAATTAAGATCAGAAATTATGTTAGTTGATAGGACCAGGATCACAATAACAGCAGAACAAGTTTTGGACTGGGTAAAAAAATTCCCTGTCGTTTGTAAAGGAGTGGGCTGGGCTGGGAGTGTTTGTTGCAGCCTGTTGTGGGCTCTGTATTTTTGCCTCTGGTTGCTCTGTCGCATGAGATCTCGCAATAGAAGGGATAGAGTACTAATTGCTCATGCACTCACTGCCTTGTAGCAAGGACACTCTCCCCAAAATTTGGCTTGCAGCTTTAAAGGCCAACTAAAACTGCCCTGTACTGCCTTTGCACCCTCGAGACCTTAGTCTATTGCACGAGGAATAGGAGTACAGGCAGCCAAGAGTTGTGAAATGTTGGACAAAGTACCACTCCTGACCCTAACAGGTTAGGGAGAGCATGTGCGTCAGCATATGGGTCTGCGCCCCTAGCCCATCTCCACAAAGGGGATAGAGGGCCTGGAGGGGAGGGATCCAGGGTTGGCCGCCTGGGTCACTCCTCTAGAATGGGACCTCAAGTTTTACTTTGGAGGACAGCACCTCTACTCTCTTCACAACAGGTATGTTGACTTGCTGCAACAAAACAAGAAAGGGGGAGATGTGGGGAGCCGGATGGCACCTGTTTCCTGCCTCGCTCCTTGTAACTTATTTGGTATGTGAGTGCGAGGCCTTTACTCGTTACTAAGTATCAAGTTGCTCTTCAGTCTGCGCATGACGAAATAGGGCGTGACCAATCCCGAGTCTCAAAACGGCCTTAGCAACAGAGTAGCCAATGGTAGAGAGCCCCTTGTTCCTTGAATGTATATAAGCAGCTGCATTTCCCTGCCCAGCCCTTTTTCGCTTCCTGCTCTCCCTTCAACCAAAAGGCTCTCCATTAAAGTATGATTTGAGAAGAATCCTCGAGTGGTGGTCGTTCTTCCTCGCTGGTCGAGGAGCTCACCACAAGGTTATGTAAATGCTTTCCCCAAAATGAAAAACCTGACCATTGGAAGCAGGACTCAAACCCCAGTCTTGCAACATGCAGACAGGTAGGTGCAGACAGGTAGGACTGGACAAGGAACTCACAGGTAGAGCCCAGGCTCAGCATGCACAAGGCCTGGATTCTAAACTCAGCACTACCAAAAACAAAAGCCTACTTCAAAAAAAAAAAAAGTGGGCCAGGTGTTTGGCTTAGTGGTAGAGTGCTTGCCTAGCATGCACCAAGTCCCAGGTTCGATTCCTCGGTACCATACACATAGGGGGAAAAAAAAAGCCAGAAGTGGTGCTGAGGCTCAAGTGGTAGAGCTCTAGCCTGGAGAAAGTCCAAGGACAGTGCTCAGGCCCTGAGCTCAAGCCCAGGACTGGCAGGTGTGAATGCACATGTGTACCCAGACACACAGGCACATGTGCACAATCACACACACACACACACACACACACAAAGAAAATTGAAACTCAAACCACTTGAAAGAATGGATATGATCTGATATTACAAGTTTAAGAGTAGATCTAGTTACAGAAGTTCTTGGCAGACTGAATAAAAGATAAAGGAAGACAGAAAGTATTTAGGTAGGGAACTGAAAGTAATGATGCAGACAAGTCTCGTGGTGGCCTAGGCCTCAGGGTTTTAAAAGCTCAACAGAGGCTGAGAATGACTACAATGAGAATGCTCTGGCTTATGGGGGGAGGGGGAGGGGGAGAAAGCAAAGGGAAACATGGCTTGACAGTGACAAAAATGGCAAAGGAGGTCGGGAGTGTGGTAGACTGCTTGTCTAGCAAGCACCAGTTAGATTCCTTGGTACCACATACACAGAAAAAGTCAGAAGTGATGCTGTGGCTCATGTGGTAGAGAGTTAGCCTTGAGCAAAACATGTCCAAGGACAGAGGTCAGGCCCTGAGTTCAGGCCCCAGAACTGGCCAAGAAAGAAAAAAAAAAAAGACAAAGGAGCTGCTAGATTTAACACAATAGACACCATAAGAAAAGTTTAATCCTGTTATCTAACAGTTGATGAAGACCAATTTTGGATTAGCAAAATCCTCCAGGAGGGAGACTTCCCTTCTAGTAAGCAGCAGAAATAAACCACCCTAGTAGGACTGGCTGACGGGAGACCTAGTCTTACTCCAGCCCCTCCCACCCACTGTTCCCATACTGCCACCTAGTGGAGCAGCAAGGCTCAGCCAGCTGAAACAGGAAGTGTTTTTAGGTGGCTGTGAAGTCACAAAACAGAGACCCCACCAGGCAGGTGTAAAGAACCTAGATTCAAAGTTTTAAGCCTAACATTTCCCTCTACTTAGTTAAAATATAAGACAGTCTTAAAACATGTAGTTTCATGAGTATTTCCTACTGCTGATTGCAGCAATGGGTATCTGACATTTTGGATTATACAATAAGTATACACTTAAAGATGAACCAAAAAGGGGGCAGGAGTTTGGCCTAGTGGTTAAAGTGCTTGCCTAGCATGAAGACCCGGGTTCGATTCCTCGGTACCACACACATAGAAAAAAGCCGGAAGTGGTGCTGAGGCTCAAGTGGTAGAGCTCTAGCCTTGAGAAAGTCCAAGGACATTGCTCAGGCCCTGAGCTCAAGCCCAGGACTGGCAAAAAAAAAAAGAAAGATGAACCAAAAAAAGCAAACAAATGTTACTTTATGTCACTGTAAATGGGAGAATGTGAAATATATGTAAGAAAACAGGATCAGCTGGAGCCAACACAGAAGCAGTCTCCGTAACTGTAAGTTTAAGCTGGTGAATCCAGAAACATTTCGAGCCTATCTCCAATTACTCAGTTAAAAGGAAGGAAGGAAGGAAGGAAGGAAGGAAGGAAGGAAGGAAGGAAGCAAGCAAGCTACATTATGTATTTTAGCTTCTACATGAGTGAAAATATGATATTTTACTTCTGAACTTGGCTTTTCTCACTCAGTACAATGTTTCCCAATTGCACCCACTTTTTTATTTTACTTTTTTTTTATTTTTTGTCAGTCATGGAGCTTGAACTCTGGGCCTGGGTGTTGTCTCTGAGATCTTCAGCTCAAGGCTACCACCCTACCCACAGCCCTACTTCCAGTGTTCTAGTGATTACTTGGAGATAAGAGTCTCACATTCTTTAGTGCCTAGGCAGGCTTTAAAACGAGATCCTCAGGTCTCAGCCACTTGACTAGCTAGGATTACAGGTGTGAGCCACCACACCCTGCTTGTATCCACTTTTCTGCAAATAAATAAACTTTGATACTGAAAATGAAGTCCCTTTTCTGAAAAAAAAAATATTTGAATGCTTTTCATACAATTTTCCACCAGAGGGAGCATCACACCAGGAATTTCCAAGGAAAGAGAAGACAAGTTAAATTCCAACTGGAAGAACATTGGATGTAGTGTATAAATGGATTAAAATGCAAAAATCAAACGAAAGTGCCCCTAAATAATCTAAAAGTAAACATCTATCAAATAATTTGGCTTCTAAAACCTTAGAGTATAGAAATCAGTTTTTTTTTAATGACAAATGCCCCCATAATTCACTGTTTCAGTGTTACTAGTGGTAGAGTGCTTGCCCAGTATGCACAAAGACCCAAGTTTGATTCCTCAGTACCACGTATGTAGAAAAAAGCCAGAAGTGGTGCTGAGGCAGGTGGTAGAGTTCTAGCCTTGAGAAAGTCCAAGGACAGTGTTCGGGCCCTGAGTACAAGCCCCAGGACTGGTAAATAAAATAAATAAATAAATAATTTTTAAAAAGGGCTGAGAGTTTGGCCTAGTGGTAGAGTGCTTGCCTAGCATGCACGAAGACCCAGGTTCGATTCCTTGGTACCACATACTTAGAAAAAGTTGGAAGTGGTGCTAAGGCTCAAGTGGTAGAGCTCTAGCCTTGAGAAAAATCCAAGGACAGTGCTCAGGCCCTGAGCTTAAGCGCAGGACTGGCAAAAAAAAAAAAAAATGGAAACACCTTATCACAGGAATTAGGTTCTTACCTCTCAACTATACTCACAAATTCTTGAGATTTACTGGATGCTCCGTCTCCACAGAAAGCATATAGACCTCCCAACTAAAGGAAAAACTATCTAGGCCATATTGTAATCCCAGGTTAGTAACTCCTGACTTCTAAAAAAGAAAAGGTGGGCCAACTCAAACCACACCAATGACCCACCTCTGTAATCTTGATTATTCCTAACTCTCATTTGTAATCATGCAATCTCAGGAGGCTGAGATCTGAGGACCAAAGTTAGCCAGGACAGAAAACTCTAAGATACTCTTATCTCCAATTAACCAGCAAAAATGCCAGACTGGTAGAGTGCTAACCATGAACAAAAATGCTAAGTGAGGGGGTGAAGCCCTGAGTTCAAGTCCCAGTCCAAGCATCAAAATCAAATGGTCCACATCAAAGAAATGCCCTAAACCTTCTAAACCTTCACTAGAAATGACTGGGTTCTATCAGACTTGGGTCCCTGGTCATAGGGTAGTAACAAACCCATGGATAAGGCCATCCAGGACCAGAATGTAACATACTGAGTAAATTGAGAAGCAATATAAAGCCTCTCAAACTTAAAGGCTTACTGTTATCTGCCCTAGCCTAGGGAGGCAGTCTATATAACTACAACAGGCCATGGTGGCAAAGAGTTCCTGATCAAGGCTTACAAGTTCTTTTTTTTAACTGTATTTTTTTTTTGTCTTTTCTTTTTTGGCACTGGGGATCGAACCCAGGATGTTGCACTTGCTAGGCAACTGAGCTACATCCCAGCCCAAGGCTTACAAGTTCTTATTCAAATGTGCAGAAAATTCCAGATCCTATGCCCTACTTTTCAAAACTATTAGCTGCTTTGGTATTTGGGTTTTCATTTCAAAAATAAAACTTCTTTCTCTTTAGTTCTTATAATACTAGCAGAAATAGATTTAGCAAGGACTAAAAAAAATTATTTCTGTGAGTCATTAAAAGATTTACAACCAACCTCCTCCATCTAGGAGGCACTCAGTACTAAAGTAAAACTCAAAAAAGGTAGCTGTGACTTGATAACTACCTCTAAAATAGAGAACAGCAGAGAGGTGCAATTAATTAATCTGTAAACCCTACATGCTTTATGATCCCTAAAAGTCCTACTAGCATCCATACAAGGAACACTTTACTTTGAAAGGATGATTTTAACTAATTTCTCCCTGATTTCTCTTACAGTAAAAGAATGATTTGATATCTCCTAGATCTGTTCTTCTTTCCTGATTATGGAAGCCTGACAAGCAAATTTCCTGACAACTGGATTTCTCACGTCATTTCCTAAATTAGAGATAGGAAACTACTCTTCAGTTCTCTTTTCTAAGCAGGGCTAATAATCCATTTCAGTTCTGAAGCAGCTACTGGAGACCATTAGAGGAAAGTTATGGGAGAAGATAAGGAGAAAAAAAATATATTAGTTCCAACTAATGTCAAAAAGGATGGACTTAGAAAACTAGAAGTAAACTGAGAAAACAAGTAAGTTCTTTCCAGATATCCGCTTTTTGATATTATGTTACAGAAACAAGACAACTCCTTTATCTAAATTTGCAAACACTCCATGAATGGGTAAGATACCAAAAGAATGAAAAGGATTCCTGGTGAAAAGAAGTCCGTGGTGACTCACACCTACAATTCTAGCTACTCAGGAGGCAGAAATCTGAGGATGTTGGTTAAAAGCCAGCCCTAAAGTCCATGCCCATGAGACTCTTATCTCCAGTTAACCACTAGAAAACCAGAAGTGGTGCTGGGGCTCCAGGTAGTGTGATCGTCTTGAGCTGAAGAGCTCAGGGACAGCGCCCAGGCCCAGAGAGTCCAAGCCCCACAACAACAACAACAACAACAACAACAACAACAACAAAAAAGTCCTGAAGACTGTTTATGGGGTGGCCTTACCCACCTAATCCATGTCTAATTATTAGACCTTACTTTCTATGACCATGCATGTTTGCCTAGTCAGAAAGTGTGAAGGCTACAGATAGAGGACTCCATTCGAGTCTTTCATTCCCACTGCCTGCATGGGGAGCAAGCAGAGAGGGGGCTGAGGGTGTGGAGTGGCCACCCAAATGACAGGAGCTGTGGATACAGCTCAGTGGTGAAGCACAGGCCCTGGACACCAACCCAGCACCAATTTTTTTTTCCAGTCCTGAGGCTTGAACTCAGGGCCTGAGCACTGTCCTTGGCACATTTTGCTCAAGCCTAGCACTCTGCCACTTGAGCCACAATGCCACTTCTGGCTTTTTCTTAGTATGTGGTACTGAGAAATTTGAACCCAGGACTTTGTGCGTGCTAGCCAAGCACTCTACCACTAGGCTACATTCATGGCACAGCACCAAATTTTAAAAACTTATGCCAGGCACCAGTGGGTCAAACTATGATACTAGCTACACAGGAGGCTGAGATCTAAAGGCCAGCTAACCACCCAAAAGCCAGAAATGGAACTATGGTTCAAGTGGCAGAGTGTCAGCCTTAAGCACAAAAGCTCACCAACAGTGCCCAAGCCCTGAGTTCAAGCCCTATCACACACACAAAAGTAATAATCTTGGGCTGGGAGTTTGGCCTACTGGTAGAGTACTTGCCTAGCATACATAAAGACCAGGGTTTGATTCCTCAGTACCACATACATAGGGGGGAAAAAAAAAGCCGAAGTGGTGCTGTAGCTCAAGTGGTAGAGCTCTAGCCTTGAAAAAACCCAAGGACAGTGCTCAGGACCTGAGCTCAAACCCAGAACTGCCTAATTAATTAAATAAATAATTAAATTAATATTGTATCATTTATCAAAGATAAAATGCTATGCAAAATAAGTTTAAATTCAGAGGAGGCAAGGTGGAAGGAGAAATGCAGAGCTCTAGCCTTGAGAAAGCCCAGGGACAGTGCTCAGGCCCTGAGTTCAAGCCCTAGGACTGGCAAAAAAATATTAAAAAAAAAAATAAAGAAGCCCAGAGCAGTGGCTCACACATGTAATTCTAGGTACTCAGGAGGATGAGATCTGAGGATCAAGGTTCAAAGCCAGCCTAGGCACTAAAGTCCATGAGACTCTTTTTTTTTTTTGCCAGTCCTGGGCTTGAGCTCAGGGCCTGAGCACTGTCCTTGGACTCTTTCTCAAGGCTAGAGCTCTACCACTTGAGCCTCAGCACCACTTCCGGCTTTTTTCTATGTATGTGGTTCCGAGGAATCGAACCCGGGTCTCCATGCATGCTAGGCAAGCACTTTAACCACTAGGCCAAACTCCCGGCCCCTCCATGAGACTCTTATCTCCAATTAATCACCTGAAAACCAGAAGTGGCACTGTGGCTCCAGGGATAGGGCAGTCGCCTTGAGCTGAAGAGGTCAGGCCCAGAATTCAAGTCCCACAACCGACAAAAATAAAAATAAAGAATTAAATGCAAATTAAAACCACACCAAAATTCCACTTCTCACCCATTAGATAAGCAAATATTCTAAACCTTGACAATATGTCCACTCAAGCTGCAAAACTAAGGGGAAAAGGTCAGGCACTAATGGCTCACACCTGTAACCCTAGCTACTCAGTCAGCTGAGCTCTGAGGATCGAGGTTCAAAGCCAGCCCAGGCATGACTCTTATCTCCAATTAACTGCCAGCGGTACGCCCAGGCCCAGAGCTCAAGCCCCATGACTGGGGTACAGCAGGGAGGATGACACTAAGGGAAACAAACCGCTTCCATACATTACTGGTGCGAATATAAAATGGTATCCACATGGTGCCCCACACTGACTCACAAATCCACTTATCCAACAGTACAGGAACACATAGCAGAGGGTTAGTCGTCATAGCAATATACACAAAAGCAAACACGGGAAATTGCCTAAATATCTATGAATAAGAACTGGTACATATGCAAGATGAGCACTGTACAGCAAAGAACATGAGAGATCACTATGCAGTGACCTGAGGTGATTACAGAAGACAGGAAGAAGGGCAACTACAGCATGCCAACTCCTCCCACCTCACCCCTCAGTCACTGGGCTTGAACTTGGGACTGAGCACTGTCCCTGCACTGGTGATAGATCACTAGTCTTGTGCAAAAAAAAACTCAGAGACAGCATCCAGACCCTGAGTTCAAGCACTACTAGTGGCACCAAAAAAAAAAAAGATACATGTCTTACTGGGAAGAAAATCTGAAATGTTTACAAATAAACAGTACAAATAAATTATACTGTAACTGTTGTGTTCCTCCACTCCTTTTTTAAATAAATAATTATCTATCTGTTCTACATATTTCTATACATCTATCTATATATACATATTTTATAATACCTCATTTTTGTTCTTTTATCACTTATTTGCTATCTGATGCTGGGGACTGAACCCAGGGCATTGTGTTCACTAGCACATACTCTACCAGGGAGCACACAATTTTATTTAAAATACATACATTGCCCTACACCTTCAGGCTCTACCATGGTATCACATACATCTGTACAAAAAAATTCAGCTCAATCTTAACAGCAAACAACATTCCATAATATGGCCAGTTCATAATTTAACCAATGTTCTAAAACTGGTCAATGAAATTCTTTTGTGTGTGTGTGTGAGCCAGTTCCAGGGCTTGAGCTCAGTGCCTTGGCACTGTCCAGGCTCTGTCAAGGCTATCACTTTACCATTAAAGTCACAGCTCTACTTCCATCTTTTGGCTAATTGAAGATAAGAGTCTCATGGACTTTCCTGCTCAGGCTAGATTTAAACCATAATCCTCAGATCTCAGCCTGAATAGTAGGTTTTTGCAGGCATGAACCACTCACACCTCCATAAAAATATTTTTAACTGCTAAAATGTCATGCTAAATATCGCTGCTGAATTTGTCCTCAATTTGTCAGCATATAAGGTTAAGAAAACAGTCTTCAGTTTTAATGATTAATGCCAAATGCCACTCTGATGAAACAAATGTACACCCCCACATATCTCCCTATTCATCATTTCTTTTTTACTTTTTTTTATTAGTAGTATTTTTTGGTTGGTCATGGGGCTTGAACTCTGGGCCTGGGCTCAGAGTTGTCCCTGAGCTCTTCAGCTCAAGGCTACCACCCCACCCCTGAGCCACAGAGCCAATTCAGATTTTCTAATGATTAATTGAGGTAAGAGTCTCATGCACTTTAAGTGCCTGGGGCTGTGAAATGCATTACAGGTGTGAGCCACCAGCATCTGGCAGGAAAAGACTCTTATCTTCAATTAACGTCTAAAATAGCACGTGGCTTACTTTTCTTTTAGGGAAAATGTAGTGCACTTTTTTGTGTGTGTGTGGGTCATGGAGCTTGAACTCGGCTTAGGCGCTGTCCTTGAGCTCTTCAGGCTCAATGCTACCACTTAGGGCACTTTTTCGGGCACTTTTTCTTCTGTGAGAACTAAGTAAAACCATATACAAACTAAAGCACTTAAAATTGTATTTGGCTTTTTCTTAGCTATTAAATCACAATATTCAATCGATGCCTTTATGGTAACAAGAGAAAACAACAGTGAGACCAGACACAGTGCTGCACACCTGTTATCCCAGAACTGAGGCTAAGCAGCAGCCTAAACAGTTTGATACTGGCCTGGGTGATACAGTGAGTTCAAGGCAGTTTAAATCATATAGAGGAACTGTATCCAAAAAAAATAAAGAAGGTTGATCAAGGTGTTTTGTGTCTATGACCATAGCTACTCAGGAGACTAGATAGTAAAGGAAGGTATAGAATAGACTAAACCAGGGAAAAAGTTGGCAAGACCCCAAAGCTCTAAGTTCAAACCCTAATACAACACCAAAAAAGAAAGAGGAAGGGAGGAAGGGAAGGGGGATAGAGAGAGGAAGGGAGGGGGGAGAGGAAGGATGAGACCTGAGGATCAAGGTTCAAAGCCAGCCTGGGCACTAAAGTCCATGAGACTCTTATCTCCAATTAACCAGTAGAAATCCAGAAGTAGCACTGTGGCTCGAGGGTAGGGTGGTAGCCTTGAGCTGAAGAGCTCAGGCTAATGTGGCTCAAATGGCAGAGCCCCAGGACTGGCCAAAAAAGGACAAAAAAATTGCTAAAGTGGAGTATGCATATGCTTAAGTAAGCATTTCAAAATACCTTGGTTCTAATCTTTTATTATATAAACATCAACAGTCTACAGCTACATCACCCTGAAAATGTCTTATCTGTGTCAATAGAAACTATAAGTATCAATAGATTTGATCCACACAAACAAACCCACTTCACTGTCTTTTCATTCCTGCTATCAAATCTGTTTCAATAATTTTCACAATGGTGAAGAAACTACCTCAAATAACAGTGTGCTTGAAGAGAGTCAAAACCTAGGCATGGGGTCGAGAGTTTGGCCTAGTGATAGAGTGCTTGCCTAGCATGCACAAAAACTAGGATTCAATTCCTCAGAACCACATACATAGAAAAGCTGGAAGTCTGGAAGTGGTGCTGTGGCTCAAATGGTAGAGTGCTACAGAGGATATTCAGGGGGTCTCAGAAAGGACAGTATAAGCAGTGAAGACAAGTCCAAGTTCAGGAAGAAGGGGATATTCCAACAAGAATCTTCACCACATAGGGTATAGAATGAACACCTGCCTGCAGGTAGCTGGCTGGCCCTGCATGCTTTGCCATTTGGGAAACTCATGGGGTTCCTACTAGGAGCAAACTGGGCACTTGGTGCCAAAAAGAGCCTTGGATTGTGGTGAGAGGACGTCTGTCCTGCAGAGTTTCAGGTACATCCTTTATCCCTCTTTCATGTCATTTTCTGTTCTTGTGCCTCTGAACAAGCCCCAGGCTCAGAGCTCAGCTACACAGCCCTACCTATGTCTCCCAAGTGGTGGGACTGCAGGTACATATCACTATACTCAGTTTATTGAATGAGGTGTCTTATTACCTTTATTGCCCAGGCAGCCTTGAACCTCAAACCTCCCAATCTTTACCTACAAGTAGCTGAGATTACTGATGTGAGCAACCATGCCCAGTCATACATTTTCTGTGTGATGAAATAAGCAAGTATGTGCGCGAACACATTTGTTCAGCTGGTATTGTTTGAACTCTTAACATTTGCTTATACCTTTTTCCTCATACACATACAAATGTACTGATTTTCCCATTAGGTGATTATTTATGGAAAGGGCCCGTCTTCCACTTCAAGACAAAAAGACCAAATACTGGCTGGGAATGAGGCCGAGTAGTAGAGTGCTTGTCTAGCAAGCTCAGGACTGAGTCCAAGCACCAGGACTGGCGAAAAAAGAAAAAAAGAAAATTCTCAGTTTCCCTTGCAGCTGTAGAATAGGCTGTGGCCTAAGCCCAACTAATCCCTGACACCTCCAAGGACTGTGAGGAGTAGTTAGTATGAGGAACAATAGGTCCTCAAGGGCCTGAATCCCCAGGAGTCCATAGTTTACAAAAGCGCAGCGACAGAGGAGTGTAGAGCCCACAGTATAAGTTCTGGTGGTACATGATGCAGAATTCATCGTAAGCCGTTGAAAGCCCTGGTATTCCCCAGATCCTGCCTGTACTCTCCCTGGATAGTATACAGTTCTAACTTAGCTCCTGTCCATTTTCAGAGCCAGGTTTCTCCAGTCCTTAAAGCAAGCTGAGGCCAGGCACCGGTGGCTGATACCTGTAATCCTAGCTACTCAGGAGCCTGAGATCTGCGGATAACAGTTCAAAGTCAGACTGGGCACAAAAGTCTATGAGACCCCAATCTCCAATTAAATACCAGAAAACCGGAAGTGGCATTGTGGCTCAAGTGGTATCCTTGAGCTGAAGAGCTCAGGGACAATGCCTAGAGTTCAAGCCATGTCACCGACCCCCCATCAAAAAAGGCAAGCTGAGAACACACGCCCCCCCCCCACCCTTTCAAGAAATCCATGTGGAGATGGGAACACGTAGGCAACATGGGGAAGATTATGGGGGAAGACAGGGCCAGAGGAGGAGGAAGAATTTGAAGGAATATGGCACATGACATTCAGCATCCTCCTTTTTTCTTTTTGTGGGTCATGGGGCTTAAACTTGTCCTGGGCACTGTCCCTACCTGTTGGGGGGCGAGTAACACCGTGTCTAACAACTTTCTGCTGAGGCTTGTAGTAGGGATAAAACACGTGGATCTCTTTGTCCTGTCCATCTTGTATACTGATAGGCTCCCTCACCCAATATAAGGAGCAGGGATTTGGGGAATAAGGAGAGAGATCTTCCTGCCTTGATGAAGCGTCTTTGTTCGTGCTCCGGGGTGAGAAGGCTGAGTGCGGGAGGACAGTGGGCCCCTTCCTCTCGAGGGTTGGCCTCGTCGAGGTGTTTTTCCCCATTCCCCCTACGAGTAGAGGAACCGAGGACGAAGGACCCTGACATACTGGCGTCCAACGTGGGGCATGAAAGGGGCACCAGAGTGAAAAAAAAAAAAAAAAGACTGAAAAACCAGAGAAACCTGAAAAAAAACATAAAGGCAACCAAAAAGAAGTTGCAGCTGTGTCAAAGCGGGGAGGCAAGCACAGCAGAAGCAGCTAGGTATTTTAATACTAAAAGATTTTAACAGATTATTCCCAGATCACCTCTGAAGCGCAGATCACTTCGGGCATGGTAGGGAGGAAACTTGTGGAGGGCGAGGCAATAATCATTCCCAGATCACCTCCAGGTCACTTGGAGCATGGTAGGGAGGAACCTCGCGGGAGTCTCTGGCCAGAGCAGTATAAGGGCGAGGATATTTTAGAATAGAACCGGAATGGGTTCAGACAGGAACGACCACGAATGTGTGTGTGAAAGGGATTTTAGAATAGAACCGAATGGGTTCAGACCAGAACGACTGTGAATGTGTGGGTGTGAAAAGTTTTGATATTAAAAAAAAAAGTCAGGATAATGGTTAGTTATAAAAGATTTACTTAAAGCTAATGGTACTGCAGTAAAAGAAGCCACGGTTGAGACTAATGTGGATATGATAGCAAACGTAAGTCCTTGGTTTTTAAAGGAAGGACTTCTTAATGTGCCACAATGGGATTTACATAAATTAGATTTGGAGAAAGCGCTGAAACAGGGAGACCTCCCCCGAGGAACATTTCCTATGTGGCAACTTATTCGGAAATGCTTACTTTCAACCAAAGAAACAGTTAAAGAACAGGTGAAAAGAAGCGCAGAGACGCTTGGAGAAATATCTGAGAATCGAGTAAGCAGGAGGAGAAAGAATTAAGTGGTAGTGATTTAGAAAGCCTGTGCTCAGATGCAGAATAGTTGAAAACAGGATAAAGCTTTTTAGGGTCCCTGGCAAAATATAGAGACAACGCCCCTGAGTCAGCTTGAAGAAGTTACAGAAAATGGATCTTCGCCCATAACCCCCTTTAAATGAAGGGACCAGAGTCATTTTTGAACAGTAGTTTAAAACAAAAAGGGGGAGACTGGAAGACTCCCAAGGATAGACTTGCTATAGCTCTTTTTACTTTAAATTTTCTAACTCTTGATGCTGAAGGATGTTCTGCAGGAGATAGACATTTTAATCCTCCTAGAAGTCATAAATCTTTAGTATTGTGGAAAGATACTCTCTGGAAACTGGAAAGGACCAGACCCTCTCCTCATGTGGGGGCGAGGAAGAGTTTGTGTTTTTCCACAGGATGCTGACAGTCCCATTTGGGTGCCGGAGAGACTGATACATCAGACGGTGGAGACTCCTCGGAAGCATGTTGGTCAAGATGAAGGCTATTCTACGAGTGCGGTTCCCTGAATGAATCCATGGGGCAATGACGACCCTATCAACGTCGCTGAGGATCACGATCACGCTGCTGGGACCTGAACAGTCTTGGCCACTTCCTCTCACCAATACTTCTTCAGTATTTCCAGTTCTTCCAGTGCTTTGCTATGATAGTTTGCTTGTGTGATAGTCTTTTTCTATTGGTTTCAATCTCTAATTATTAATAATGTTCTAGTTAATGTTGGAATGTTTCCCTGTTTTCTCTGGCTGTTGTAGTCAGAGCCCCTCAGTTTATACCAGTGCCTGTATAGGCGAAGGAGAATGCTTTCCCGCTCATCAGTAAAAGAGACTTTGGTATTTTCCTGACCGTGGTGGTGGCCATTGCCACATCTGTAGCTGCCGTAACTGCTGCGAGTATTGCCCTTGCTACTGCAGTTCCTACAGAGAATGCTTTGAATACTGCGTTGTAGATCCCAGAAGCCACTGATCAGCATGTGAGGACTGGAATTGTTATGCTTGATCAATGAATTGATTTATTGCGAGAACAACTGAATATTCTGGAGCAGGTGATGAGCACCTTTTGTGTAGCTGCTTGTTCCAGATTTTGCTTGATGGAACTGCCATATAACATTTTCAGTTGAGCGATTAATCTGTTTAGTTTGATAACTTGACGACTTCTCCATGTACACAAATTATTGTTAATCAGACACATGTTGAATTTTAAGTGATTGGTTATCTTTACTAGAGACTATTTTTGGACTTGATCAAAGATGGGCAGGATTGATCAGTTTGGATTTGTTTTTGTGTGCTATAATTGTAATATGTCTGTATTGCTTGGCTAAAATAATACATAATATGTCTGTATTGCTTGGCTAAAATAATACAAAGTCAACGCAGAAAGTGAATACTAATGCAACAGGCATTTGCTCCCATGGAAATAGGTGCATCCCCTCAAGTCTGGTTTACTTAAATAGACGGCTGGCAGTCAAAGACAGAAAGTCACAGCCCCTAGCCTATCAACCTAAGACAGGAGCCAAGTAAAAAGGACTTGGTGATCCCATGATGGGTAAGAAGACTAATGAGCTTGGAGACACCTAAGGCAGGCACAGCCGATCTAATATGGTGGTAGTCCCACATATCCTAAGTTTTGTCTTTTTTAAGATAAAAAACGGGAGAGATGTTGGGGGCCAAGTAACGCCATGTCTAATAACTTTCTGCTGAGGCTTGTAGTAGGGATAAAACACGTGGATCTCTTTGTCCTGTCCATCTTGTATACTGATAGGCTCCCTCACCCAATATAAGGAGCAGGGATTTGGGGAATAAGGAGAGAGATCTTCCTGCCTTGATGAAGCTGCGTGGTGTCTCTGTTCCTGCTCTGGGGTAAGAAGGCTGAGTGCGGGAGGACAGTGGGCCCCTTCCTCTTGCGGCTTGGCCTGGTCGGGGTATGTTTTTCCCCACCCCCCCCCTACTAGTAGAGAGGGACCGGGGACGAAAGACCCCGACACCTACCCTTGAGTCAAGCCCCACTTCCCGTTTTCTAGAGGTTAATTGGAGATAAGTCTCAGGTCCTTTTGTGCCTGGGCTGGCTTTGAACCTCGATCCTCAAATCTCAGCCTCCTGAGTTGCTAGGATTACAAGCGTGAGCCACTATGCCCGGCTAGCATCCTTCTTTTTAATTATATGGCTCCCAAACTTTTTTAAAACCCTCAAATTTTAATTGCAATATAGTGAGTATATAGGTATATATAGATATATTAAGTTCAGGGTGGCACTTTAGCATACACTTGTATGTGTAATCATCTAACCAGAGCAATCTAGACGTCCATCATTACTTTGCACTGGGAACATTAAAAATTCTCTCTACTAGCTATTTTGAAATATTCATTTAATTGTTAACCACACTTCCCTTTCTGTGCAACACAGAACTTGAGGACTCCTACCTTCTATCCCACAGCACTCTGGCACCTATCTCCTCTCCATTCCTCCCTTCCCCACATCCTTCCCATACTCTGAGAACCATCATTCTTGCTTCTCCTTCCCTTGGCTTTTTGAGAAAGGATGTATAAGACAGGCTGGTCTCAAACTCTATTCACCTGCTTTGGTCACCTGTGTATGTGGTGGCATTAATCTGGGATTACAGGTTACAGGCACCACATCTGGTTCTATACTTGTTTGACATCACTTTTGAGCTTCCTTCCACATTTGTGAGAATGTCAGATATTTGCGTTTCTGTATCTGGCTTATTTCACTTAACAATGTCTTCCACTTTCATCTATGTTGGCATACATGACAGCCTTCTATGCTTTTTTTTAATGGCTGAATAAGAGTGTATTGTGTATGCATAATTTTATCAAACTTTTCAAAATATATTTTTTTCATTACTTCTAAAATAAAAATTTGGGATACTCAAAAATGCAACTGTTAATGTGGCAGTGGGGAACAATCACAGTTTAAAAATATATATAAACAAAGGCAGTGGTACAGCTTGTCAAAAAGAAAATTCCCTTTTTGCTTAAGTCACCAGAGTACTTGCAAAAATGATAGAAGTAATGAGATAGTATGGTGACTATTCAAGAGGCACTGCTACTCAAAAGATGTGTACTTCTTTTTTTCGTGTACTTTTCTTTTCTTTTGAAAAATAAACAATTTTATGTGTTTGTGAGGCCAATTCAGTTCCAACAATTTAATTACTAATCTGCCACTGCTTAGGACGAACCAAACTTTTCTATTTCAAGTACTAAATGAACACGGAATTCTGATTTCCCGGCAAGGAAACTTGTCTTTATCATTGCCTCAGAAAGAAAAGAGATAGTTATTATCTGATACTGCAACCTGCACACCAAATACAAGCCCGAGTTGTTTATTTGCTGGTTGCTCTAGCTCCGCTTTCCCGCTCGCAGCTGGTGCTCTACCACCTGAACCGCACCTCCGGCCCTGAATGCCCTCCTGGTGAGTCAGGGGTGCATGGAGAGGACAAGACAAGCCAAGACGAACTCCTCGCCCTCCCCGGGGCCAATCCCACGCCGCTAAGCCTGGGAGGGCAGTGGGGCCCAGAACCGGCCCACCGGTGTCTGCTTGTGCACAAGCGTCCGTCCGAGCACAGGGTGCAAAGGGACCCGGCTCACCGGACTTCAGCGTGACGGCGCCTCCAGACCTCCAGGACACCATTCCCCGCGGATTCTCCAGCGAAGGCTGCGGTTACAGCCCGCCTTCCCGGCGCCTCCCGGGGCAAAGCGCACCCAGAACCCCGCCACGGGCGCTGCCCGCTGCCCGCGCCCAGAACCCCGCCACGGGCGCTGCCCGCTGCCCGCGCCCAGAACCCCACCACGGGCGCTGCCCGCGACCCCGCGCCCCGCGCCCAGAACCCCGCCACAGGCGCTGCCCGCGACCCCGCGACCCGCGCCCAGAACCCCGCCACGGGCGCTGCCCACGACCCCGCGCCCAGAACCCCGCCACAGGCGCTGCCCGCGCCTCGCGCCCAGAACGCCACCACGGGCGCTGCCCGCGACCCCCCGCCCCGCGCCCCACGCCCCCGCCACGGGCGCTGCCCGCTGCCCGCGCCCCACGCCCCGGCCACAGGCGCTGCCCGCTGCCCACGCCCCACGCCCCCGCCACGGGGGCTACCCGCTGCCCACGCCCCACGCCCAGAACCCCGCCACAGGGGCTACCCGCGCCCCGCGGCTGTCCGTGCCACTCCCGACGGCGCCGCAGGCGCCTCCCCAGAGCCGAAGTCGCCTGCTTCGCCTCCCCCAGCTCTGCGCCTGGCCTCAGCGGAACCGGACAGCCGCCCGCGCCGGACCCCGCTCCGCTCCCCCCGCCGCTCTCCGCCGACCCCGGCCCCTCACCCGCCCGTCCGGGACCCCGCTCCGCTCCCCCCGCCGCTCCCCGCCGACCCCGGCCCCGCACCCGCCCGTCCCGGACCCCGCTCCGCTCCCCGCCGCCCCCCCACTCGCCGACCACACAGAGGAGACGCTCGGCGCCCCATCCCCTGGGCTGCGCGCTCCGGCCCCGCGGCTCCAGCTGCCCTTCGGGGCGCGCGGTCCCGCTGCGCGCGGCGGGAGATGGGGGCGCCCCCGCTCCTCAGCCACGGGGTCCCCGCTCCGTCCCGGACCTACCCGAGCAGGCAGCGGTCGCAGACGACGCCGCGACTCCCCTTGCACACCGTGTACGCCAGCGGGTCCGAGCGGAACAGCAGCTCGCCGGGACGCAGCGCCACCAGGGCGCGCAGCCCGTTCCCTCGGCCCGCGGTGGCAAACTTCTCCACCTTGAGCGGCTCCATCCTCGCGCTGCCGGGTCCCTCAGACGTCCACCGAGTCCGCGGCGGGCGTCCCGCGTCCCGAGGCTGCCGGGGCCGCGCGCCTGCGCACTGCGCCTGCGCACACCCGAGGGGCGGGGCGGGTGGCACGGGGCGGGGCCTCGCGGAGCGGCGCGGCGCGGGGCGGGGCGGGCCGCAGCTTCTGAGCAGGCGCAGACCGCCCCTGAGCCAGCGGTCCGCGGCTTTGGCCCTGCATGATTTTATTACCATTCCAGTGGTTACCAAGAAGCTGAAGATGAACGGGCGCCGGACACCTGCATCCCCTCCGCCCGGATCGGACGGCCCCTAGTGCCTTGTCACCCCCGCTCGCACTGCCCAGCCCCGCCCGTGCGGGTGGCGTGCGAGCCTGTATTGTTGGTAAACTGGTAAAAGGTGAGGATGCTCCCGACTAACCTTCGATCGCAACATTCCATCCTTATTTTACAGTGCGCGCTTCCTGTACAACTACAGGGTATCTGCGCCACGCTGAAGAGTACACAGTATTGGAAAAGCAAAATCCAGGGCCCGGGAGTTTGGCCTAGTGGGAGCGTGCTTGGAAGACCCGGGTGCGATTCCTCAGGACCACATATGCAGAAGAAAGCTGGAAGTGGTGCTGAGGCTCAAGAGGCAGAGCTCTGGCCTTGACAAAACCCAGGGACAGGGCTCAGGTCCTGAGTTCAAGCACCACGACTGGCAAAAAAGAAAAGGGAAATTCAGTCACTTGAATGTGTTTTGTGAGTTTGGGGAGGTTGTTTGCTTGACTCTTTACCAGAATCCAATCAAAGTGAGAAAGATTAGCTAAAGAGAAAGAATGCTGGAACTCCCCCCCATCCTAGAACACCACCCATGAGCTCTAGTCCCCTTTCTAGTACCTCCTCTTTCTTCAGAGTAATTAATTAGTGAACTCCCTAACAGTAGAAAATCAGTCCAATTCTAACCAAACTGAAGCACCTGCACAGTGGAAACTATTTTTGCCCTAAGTCTGACTTTTGTACAACCAACCCCTTAAAGCTTCACGGCCTGCGAAGTATTTCATAAAACATCTCATGGTCTATATTTTGCTTTCTTTTAATGGAGTCACTTGTTGCTCTATGCCTTATATTTCCTGTATACCTCAGACTAGGCCCACAGTCTAGAATCTAGAAGATCTGACATGATCCATATGAATGAAACCTTAGTAGCAAAAAAAAAAGCCCATGTGAAGAAGGAAGCTGGACATATACCATCTACAAGCCAAGGAAAAGCCTCAGAAGAAACCAGCACCATTGCTGAAGAGGATAAACTAAAAACACAGTTTCCATAGGATGCTGCTGTGTAACTTCTGGCCTATATTTAAAGGAATGAATTTGCTTTTCTGTCAATAAATTACATTGTGACATCCTGGACTGGCTGCCTTTCCCTGTGCCACAACCAAACCCCAGTAGACAGGTTTATTTTAAGCCAACTGTCAAAAAGCCAGCCAAATCTGTCAAAAGAGGTTTTAGCAGCAAAAGGTTTTTTTTTTGTTTTTTGGGTTTTTTTTTGTTTGTTTGTTTGTTTTGCCAGTCCTGGGCTTGGGCTCAGGGCCTGAGCACTGTCCTTGGACTTTCTCAAGGATAGCACTTTACCACTTGAGCCTCAGCACCACTTCCGGCTTTTTGCTATGTATATGGTACCGAGGACTCGAACCCGGGTCTTTGTGCATGCTAGGCAAGCACTCTACCACTAGGCCAAACTCCCAGCCCCAGCAAAAGGTTTTTTAATGGGAAGAGAGATCATGAAACTGGAGAGTAGAGTCCTGCAGACTCTTCTGTCCTGTCTAGCTTTGAACCTGAATCATCAGGTCTCAGCCTTCTAAGTAGCTAGGGTTATAGGCATGAGCCACCCATGCTTAGCACATCCTCCCTTTTAATGAGCAATTGAAAATCAACACCCAAGAATGATTTCTTAATTCCTCATAAACCCTGATTGGAAGCTAACATGCTATTTTATTAGCAAGATGTAAAGTACAACTACTTAATATAGAATTACTGAGAAGTAATAAACTGAGTGAAGATTTATTTAACCAAAAATTACTGGATTATAATACTTGATTTTTTTTTTTAAACTCAGGGCCTGGGCACTGTCCTTGGACTTTCTCAAGGCTAGTGCTCTACCACTTGAGCCACAGGGCCACTTCCAGCCACTTCTGTGTATGTTGTCCTGAGGAACTGAACCCATGCTAGGCAAGCATTCTGCCACTAAACCACATTCCCAGCACAGCCAAGGCAGCACATCATGGTGGAGGTTCTTAGCAGAGAAATATCACTGATGGTGGCCAGGAGAAAAAGGAGCCTCAGTCCCAATAACCAGACACATCTGGATGTTTGTGATGGCATACCCATATCCGGAGATTCGCTAAAGAGAGGCTCCTCCCTAACTGCAGGCTCAGATGTAATAAAAGGAGATACACTTAGTAGATGCCTTCTCATGAGTTGAGCTGGCCTGCTTTACTGCCTCCTCCACACATGAGCAAGGCATTTTTTCATGGTCCCTACCTTACGCAATTCATGGAAACTAAGCCTAAATTAACTTAACCTCCCCAGCACTTTGGACCTTCTTGATTTCCTGAGCTTTAATGGGTGGCAAGGAAGTTCATCTTCAAATTCTTGGGCACACTTAATAGGTTTAGCCACTTAAATATCATGATTGTTTGAATAGTTGGTGAATGAAGCTCCTCCCCAGTCCCTAGTCCTGAAGCTTGAACTCAGGGCTTGGTGCTGTCCTTGTGCTTTCTCAAGGCTAGAACTCTACCACTTGAGCCACAGCACCACTTCTGGCTTTTTCTCTACTCCACTAGGCCATGCTCGAGCACTGGTAAAAGTAGTTTTTGTTTTGTTTTTTTTTCTGTCAGTCCTGGGGCTTGGGCTATGGGCCTGGATGAGGTCCCAGAGCTTTTCAGCCCAAGGCTACCACCCTACCCCTTGAGCCACAGCCCCACTTCCGATTTTCTGGTGGTCTTTCATGCCCAGGCTGGCTTTGAACCACGATACTCAGATCTCAGCCTTCTGAATAGCTAGGATTACAGGGGTGAGCCACCACAGCTGGCTTGAATGTAGTTTTTAAGTTCCCTCTCTCCTCCACACCTTCTTTTATTTTTTTTTTTTAATAATACTAGGACTTTGAGTTCAAATACTAGGACTTGAGTTCAAGGTCTTGCCTGTTAGGGTCCATGATCAAAGGAACGAGTCTGACACAAAAGCGGAATTTGGAAGTTAAGTTGAACAGTTTTACTCCGTGCCTAGCATCGAGAATCATAGTGACCCGTCAGGTCCGCCTCTAAGATGTGAGTGAGAGCGCGACCCCGCCTGATCTTATAGGCTACTTTTATAGGCCCCAGCCATGTGGCTGGGCTGGCCATACACAGGTGGCCAATGGAATTCAGCATGGTTGATTGATGGCTGGGGCAACCACTGACACCTTTGCTGTTTGAATTGACCTATCATCTTGGTGGGCTTCTGGGGAGGGAATTCCCGGGCAGGCCAAGGGGGGTGGGGTGGGAAGGAATTCTGGTAACTCCACCTGGCTTAACTGCTCTTGTAATCTGAGCTGTTATCAGGGATTCTGCAGCCCAGCCTTAGGTCAAGTCCTCCTGTCATGAATGGGAAATGCCTATAGGGGATGGATTTTGGGGGGAAGTCAAGAAAGGGGTCCCTTCATTGCCCTCTAATCTTTACCACTGAAAACTTGTCGGGGTCCTTCTTCCCCGGTCCCTCTCGATTAGTAGGAGGGATGGGGAAAAACACCCCGACCAGTCCAAAACACACGAGGAAAGGGCCCACTGTCCTCCCGCACTCAGCCTTCTTACCCCAGAGCAGGAACAGAGACGCCACGCAGCTTCATCAAGGCAGGAAGATCTCTCTCCTTATTCCCCAACTCCCTCCTCCTTATATTGGGTGAGGGAGCCTATCAGTATACAAGATGGACAGGACAAAGAGATCCACGTGTTTTATCCCTACTACAAGCCTCAGCAGAAAGTTATTAGACATGGCGTTACTCGCCCCCCAACTGGTGTAGTAATTGAGCCTCACCTCTAGTTTGGATTTTGGCTGGTTAACTGTGGAGAATTTGTCTACCCAGACTAACTCTAAACCTTGATCCTCAGAACTGAGCCTGTGTACTTCCCTTTCCTACGATGGTGAAGATGGAGCTCAGGACCTCACACATGCCATGCTTGTGCTCTACCACTGAGCTACATGCTTGATGCAAAATGAAGACAGCAGATATCATCTCTGGATACCTACACAGAAAGTAGGGAAGAAAATACATGGAAGTCCCAACATTTACAGCTCCTATTTCTAAGCCTTTGTTAATTCTTTCATTCCCAATGACAGCAGCTCTATGATAAAGGTATCTTTTATGGCCCATTTAAAAACCAAGGCTCCAAGGAAGTTGGGGTCATGGGGTCAGCTCCCACACAGGAAAATGTATTCAAACCCAGGGCCAGCATAAATAAATAAGGCCCCTGAACCTCAGTCTAACTGGTACAGCCTAGCTGACCGTGGTTTTACTCAAGGTCAGGGCGAGCAGTTTAGTAACAAGGTTTAGAATGTGGCTCAATATTCCATTCTAACAAAGAACTCAGTGGCTAATACATCCTCAAAGCATGAAGCAGAAAATGAAGTAGAGTATAACAGGAGTTCTGGAAACACAATATGGCAGTGGTAAGATCCAGGTGAAGATAGTTGAGCAGGATTGGAGGCCTGAGGCACAAGCTGAGGAGGAACAACAGACCACTTTGACCTGATGAAGACCATCTACCCACACGATAGATGAAGGATTGCCAAGCACACAAATCTCAGATTTGATGTATATCAATGATTTAATCAAATATCCTGATTGAACTTAGGTTCTTGTCAAGATATAATTGCACCTGAACTTCCTTGATGGAACAAAAATGCAAGAACAGTTATTTTGAGACAAGACTTTGGCTCTTTCCCAGGCAAACCTTGGACTCCTGGGCACAAGAGATCACCCCACCTCACACTCTCCATTAGCTGAGACCACAGCCACCCAAGTGCCCAGCTCCAAAAGCCTTACACAGAGCAGATTGTTCACTGAAAACACTCTGACTGTGCATGATAGAACTTGAGGTGAATGGAACTCAATTTAATATTCACTTAAATACTGAGACAAAAAAGTTACTGTGAAGCAATTATTTAAAATTGAAATGATTTCATTGTACAGAATCTGAAAGCACATTACAAGCCACCTGTCAGTATGACTTACTTTATAAGCTTAGTAACATACAATTCTATGGCCCGTAGGTTACAAAAGATAAACTATGACATAAGATGAATATTTAAATTAATACAAAGATGAAGCTGTATGGCTAAAAGAATTTCTAACTGGCAATCATCTACAAGTACATGACAGAAGATGAGCACTGATTTACTTATCTGTTGTGCTGGGGACTAAATCTAAGGAACCGCACACGAAGTTTGTGTTCCACAAATGACCTACACCCCAAGTTCTACAGCAGATAGGAAAATAAAGGAACACAGTCTCAACCCGATCAAATCCACACTCAATTCAACTTTTCAGTTTTACTCAGCTGAGAGTAAAATCAGTGCATCCAACACAGCAACAGTATCAACCTCAGAAGCAATACTTTATTTAGTCCCAGTGCTGAAGAGTCTTGAATTTTCAATTTGGTGCTTTTTCACTTGTGTTCAGTGCCATCCAGCCCAAGAGAGTACCTCCCTACAGCATCGTGTCATCCATGCTGTCATCATACAACCACCTGCAGCCATCATCATATTCCATATTCTCTATTGTTTCAAAAAGCTGCTTAAAGTCATGAGGGAACATTTTATTTGCCTTCGTTGTTTTAGAAAACTTCATTTCCTTCAATATTTCCATTGAATCAACTGGACTTAGAGAACTGAAAAGAAAATATAAGTGAATGCACTGAATTTTACAAAGCTGTCAATTCAACAGTTGGCCTTGAAGCTCAATTGAAAATGACTGACACATAATAAAACTAATTTAGTACAACAGATTGCATAAATGTTCATTTATGTTTATTCCTAATGTTTCACTGCCAATTTGTAATGAAATAGAACATTTTGATTTTTTTTTTGGGGGGGGGGGGCAGTCTTGGAGCTTGAACTTAGGGCCTGAGCACTGTCCTTGGGCTTTCTCAAGGCTAGCACTCTACCACTTGGGCCCCAGCACCATTTCCAGCTTTTTCTATATATGGAGTACTGAGGAATTGAATCCCGGGTCTTCGTGCATGCTGGGCAAGCACTCTACCACTAGGCCAAACTCCTAGTCCCCATTTTTAGATTTTTAACAAACTACTCCATTCTTGCACAACACTCTAATGTAACCCTGACCCTTTCACAATGTCTTCGGGGGCTGAGGATGAAGCTCAGTGGCAGAGTTCTTGTACCATAGGAGAGGCCATAGACTTCATTTCTTTCTAGCACTACTAAATCATAAATAAAATTTTTGCCTATGTCATCATTTTAATCTCTGCAAAAGAAGGTAAATAACAAAATGATTCTGGGTGCCGGGGCTCTAGTCAGGGTCTCATTAATGTTAATAAGCAGATACTCCACCACTGAGCTACACTCCAAGCCCTACAAAAATCTGTTATTTTTTTTTTGTTTTTTGAGACATGGTCTACCTATTCAACCTAGGCCAGCCTCAAACTCAATTCTCCTGCCCTAACCTCCCCAAAGAGGGATTATAGGTATATACCACCATACCTACCTCTTTTATTCCTTTTGGTAGAATAGGGGTTTGCACTCAAGGCCTGGAGCTTGCTTGACTGGTGCTCTACTAGAACCATGCTTCTAGCCTGACTTTTTGCAATCTATTTTGGAAATGGGATTTGGTGAAGTTTTCTGCTGGGGATGTCCTCAAATGGCCATCTTGGAATTTCCTTGAGTTGTTATCTCAGGTTCTTAGACTCCTAAATAGCTGAGATAACAACCATGAGCACGAATGCTCATCTCAGTGCTTAACTCCACTGTGACTCATATAAAAATTAAGCAAATACAAATTGTAAGCTGGGGACGGTGGCTCACGTCTGTCATACTAGCTTCTCAAGAGGCTGAGATCTGAGGTCTCAGTTCAAAGCCAGCCCAGGCACTAAAGTCCATGAGACTCTTATCTCCAATTAACCACCAGAAAACTGAAAGGAGCACTGTCACTCAAGGGGTAGTCTTGAGCTGAAGAGCTCAATGACAGTGCCCAAGCCCAAAGTTCAAGTCCCACAATCTTAAAAAAAAAAAAAAAAAAATTGCCAAAGAGCCAACTTCTACAATTTGTAATTTTTTTGGGGGGGGCAGGAGGGGCCATGGGGCTTGAACTAGGCCTGAGCTGTTAAACTAAAGGTTACCACCCAACCCTAGAGCTAAGCCCCACTTCTCATTTACTAGAGGTTAACTAGAGATAGGAGTCTCAGGTCCTTGTGTGCCTGGGCTGGCTTTGAATCTTGATCCTCAGATCTCAGCCTCCTGAGTAGCTAGGATTATAGGCACGAGCCACCACCGGCTTCTTTGGCAATTTTTAAGGATGAAATCATTTCTCACATTTTTATATAGCAATCATGGGCAAATAAGCTATGAGTGAGAAAACTTTCCTACATATTAGCTCAATAAGAAACCACCAATAAACCTCTGACAATTGTAATCAAAACCTCAAATAATCGTAATAAAATATTTTTGTGGAATATTTGTTTCTAATACTTCTGATTGTGAATAAGAGATGGTCCAAGGAACTTTTGATATTTTGCACCATTATTTACCATGCTCCTTATTTTTCTATTTTCTTATTTTTTCTTTCTTAATTTTTACATGCAAAGGATCTACCATGACATGCTGGTCTATCGACATAGCTACGTATTAATGCATTAACGGCTGCTGATTCAAGATGCAGCACATCACTTTACACATCACCTCTACATACAAATTATATTTACCTAGACACAGAGACCATAATACCAAGTACTATTCCAAGAAAGCATAAAATGAGGTCCAGGGTAATGAAAGCATTGTTAACTGATGCCCCTACCCTTGTTAGAAAACAGGACCAATAGGGACGGGGAAAAAAAGGCAGGGACTAACACAGACAGTGCACACATCATGCTAGATCTCACTTTCTCCCTCCCAAGAGGGGGCAGGCAACTACTTGCTGCCAAACATTAGAACATTACAACTGAACCTATATTTGCCAGTAGATTAAAACCAATGGTAGAGTGGGGAAATGCTGGCTCACACCCATAATCCTAGATACTCAAGAGGATGAGATCTGTGAGATTCTTATGTCTAATTAATGTTGAAAATTAGAAGTGGAGCTCAGGCTCAAAGTGGTAGAGCATGAGCCTTGAGTAAAACAACTCCGTAACAGCACCTCAGCCATGGGTTTAAACCCCAGGACCACAAACAAATGATGGTGCAGACATCTCTGGTTGCTGTTCCAAAGGGAAAGAAGCGAAGCACAGTAGAAGGATAGGTGGGAAGACGATGTGCACCAGGAAGAAGGAACTGCTGCCAAAAATAGGTGAGGCATGAGGCCACCACAATTGTGTGCGTGTATGCTCGCAGGGCCTGGGGCTTGAACTCAGGGTCTGAGCACTGTCCTTGGGCTTTTTCCTCAAAGCTAGCACTCTGCCATCTGAGCCACAGCACCACTTCTGACTGTTTCTATGTATGTGGTACTGAGGAATCCAACCCAGGTCTTCATGCTGGCTAGGCAAGCACTCTACCACTAGGTCAAAATCCCGGCCCTGAGGGCACTTATTGAAACAAGATAGAGAAACACACTTCTAATAGAAAAGGCTGTCCCATTTAACTGTTATTTTATACTTTCTTTTGTTTACTTACCGTAAATGATGTAGAAGACTAGCACTGGGCTTCCCAAAACAGTGCCGTACCATATGAAAAAATACATCAAAGTTAACCGGAGTTAAGTTCCCTGTAAATAAACGTTTACGAGGACTCAATTGAATAAAACACATTTCTTGCTCCACCAGTTCTGATATTTCCTGGAGAACAAAGGAAAACAATTCTATCAGTCATAAAATACTACCAGAACAAAACACTGACAGCGGGCTAAAATCAGACCGTTTCTAAATTGATAATTTCATGTTTGCCTCATTGATAATAGTGAGAGGGAAAAAAAAAATAGGATCTTCAGATTGAGCTTATATGCTGTGATTAGGCCATTATTAGCATCTAAGTAGAATTTTTTTTTCAGGTAAGTCAAGGGGCTTGCTCTGTCACTGAGCTCTTCAGCTTCGTTACTAGCCTATCCCTAGAGCCATAGCTCCACTTTCCGTTTTCTAGTGGCTAATTGGAGATAAGAGTCTCTAAGTCTTGGGCCAGGAGTTTAGCCTAGTGGTAGAGTGCTTGCCTAGCATGCACAAAGATCCAGGTTCAATTCCTTGGTGCCTCATACGTAGAAAAAAGCCAGAAGTGGTGCTGTGCCTCAAGTGGTAGAGCTCTAGCCTTGAGAAAGCCCAAGGACAGTGCTCAGCCCTGAGTTCGAGCCACAGGACTGGCAAAAAAAAAAAAAAAAAAAAGAACTTTTTTGGGGGGGGAGGGAAATGGGGCCATGACATGAGAAAGGGTATCAATGTTTGTGAAGTAATATACCTTCTATCTGGTGAATATAATGTAACTGTTCTATTAATTACAATAAAAAATATATATGGGAGAAAAAAGAAGTCTCTAAGTCTTTATTGCCCAGTTTTGGCTTTGAACAGTGATTCTCAGACCTCAGCTTCCTGAGTAGCTAGGATTACAGGCATGAGCCATTGCTACTAGCTCTAGCTAGAATTTCTAATGAAGTCCAAAATCATCTCTTACCACTTCAGGTAATTCACCATAAGTTCACAAGTAGCTCTGAGATAAAAGTAAATAAAACTCTTTAAAAGATCATCAGTTCTTTTTAGAATGGGGGGCGGGAGGTACAGAAGGCAGGTAAGGCGGTGCATATGTGAAGTCACAGCTACTTGAGAAGCTAAAATTGGAAGATCACTTAAACTAGGAGCTTGAGGCCAGCCTGAGCAACACAGCAAAATCCTGTCTCAGTTAAGAGAAAAACAAAACAAAACAAAATCTGAAGCTCTGATTTCTGGTTATAACCAAAATGCACTTACTACTGAATTGAACTAAGGAATAGTACTAGAAATTTATGCTGGGTAGTAAGATATAAAATTTTAGCTGGGTGCCAGCAGCTCATGCCTGTAATCCTAGCTATTCGGGAAGCTGAGAAAACATCTGTGAGACTATTATCTTCAATTAACCACCAGAAACTCAAAGTGGTTCTGTGGCTCAAGCAGTAAACCCATATCCTTGAGCTGAAGAGCTCAGGAGAGCGCCCAGGTCCTAAGATCAAGCCCTAGGACTGATTAAGAAAAAAAAAAGATGTTCTGAAGTTACATAAAGATTTGCCAAAATTACATGGATATTACAATACCATAATTTCCAAAATTGAGATGCTTTTCATTTCAATAAAGGAAATTCTATTCTGTTTAAGATCATTCCTATACAGAACAGCTAATACAACTCTCCAAATTAACTTAAATCTATTAAACATAGCAGCCAGTGCCTATATAACATTTTTAGTTATTCTAAAATTAAAATTTTAGGTAAATGCAGGTTACCAGATAGGGCTGGAAACGTGGCTTAATGGTAGACCACTCGCTTAGCAAGCATGAAGCCCTGCATTCAATTCAGACACTACATAAATAGAAAAAGCAAGAGGTAACACTGTGGCTCAATGTGGTATGGTGCTAGCCTTGAGAAAAAAGAAGCTCAAAGACAGTGCCCGGGCACTTAATTGAAGCACCAGGAATGGGGGGAGGGAGAGGAAATCAAGAACAACAATATTAACAGAACCAGATAGTCTTAAGAAAACAAAGATGTTGGGCCAGGACTATGGCCTAGTGGTATTGTGCTTGCCTAGCATGCATGAGGCCCTGGGTTCGATTCCCCAGAAGTGGAGCTGTGGCTCAACTGGCAGAGTGCTAGCCTTGAACAAAAAGTGCCCAAGGACATTCCCCAGGCCCTAAGTTCAAGCCCCAGGACTGTAAATAAATAACATGCCCCATTGGAGGGGGTGGGGTATTTTAAAGGTAAATTAATTTACTCTTACCTTACTCTTTGGCTTTTCTAGCTTTCTATTTTGGCTATATATATCAAATGATGACCAAGGCTCCTAGAGGGAAGAAAAACAAAACTTTCATTTAGCTGGGCACAGTTGCCCACACCTGTGAGTAACTAGGCCTGGGGGCTATTCCTGAGCTCTTCAGCTCAAGGCTACTACTACCCTACCCTGGAGCCAAGCCCCACTTCCCATTTTCTAGAGGTTAATTGGAGATAAGAGTCTCAGGTCCTTTTGGCCATAGCTGGCTTTGAACCTTGATCCTCAGATCTCAGCCTCCTGAGTAGCTAGGATTACAGGCGTGAGCCATAGCAGCAGGCTCCCTGAGACACTTATCTACAATTAAACACCAGAAAACTGGAAATGGCACTGTGACTCAAGGGATAGAGTGGTAGCCTTGAGCTGAAGTGCTCAGAGACAGTGCCCAGGCAGAGTTCAAGGCTGAAAGTTCGGCCTACTAGTAGAGTGCTTGCCTAGCATGCACAAAGACCCAGGTTTAACTCCTCAGTACCACATACATAGAAAAAAAGCCATAAATAGTGATGTTGTTCAAGTGGTAGAGAGCTAGCCTTGAGGAAAAAGTCCAAGGATAGTGCTCAGACCCTCAGCTCAAGCCTAGGACTGGCATAAAAAAGGAAGGAAGGAAGGTGCATTAAAATATGAGGTAGAAGGGCTAGGAGTTTGGCCTAGTGGTAGAGTGCTTGCCTAGCACACATGAAGACTAGGTTTTGATTCCTCCGTACGACATACACAGAAAAGGACAGAAGTGGTGCTATGGCTCAAATGGCAGAGTGCTAGCTTTGAGGAAAAAGCCCAAGGACTGTGCTCAGTCCTTGAGTTCAAGCCCCAGGAATGGCACAAAAACAAAAACAAAAAAAAAAAAATGAGGTAGAAGCTGGGTGCCAATGGCTCACACCTGTAATCCTGTGATCCTAGCAACTCAAGAGGCTGAGATCTGAGGGCAGAGGTTCAAAATCAGTCAGTGGAACTCTGATCTCCAATAAACTAGAAAACTGGAAGTGGCACTGTGGCTCAAAGTGGTAGAGCACTAGCCTTGAGCTGAATAGCTCAATGTCCAGGCCCAGAGTTCAAGCTCCATGACTGATTGAAAAACAAAACAAAAACCACACAAACAAACAAACAACAAGGTATATGCTGGTGTCAGAAGGGCAATGTGTTACTAACTTCATTGTTAATAGGCTGCATTGTAAAGGTCCCAGGATTGTTACTTAAGGGGAAAAAAATCAAAACGGACAGCACCACATGCTTGGGTGGTCACAGTAGGCCATGGCTGTGGGGACATAGGACCCTTACTGTGCCCACAAAGTACAGGACAGGAAACCTCTGAGATCCTGGGAAGTGAATCTGACAGCTGCTTTGTAGCTACAGTTCCACAACGAAGCAAGTGCTGAAAATGGTAGGTGCAGAAAGACTTATAGCCAAGAGCTATGGGGGCACGCCAAGAGGCTGAGATGAAAAGCCAACAGGATGAGCAGGTGAAGACCTATCTAAGCCAACAAACAAGAGTGCTGAGGTTACCTAAGAAAGAAGGTAGGGCCAGGGAGGTAAAGATATGGTGGTGGCTCATGGCTGTAATCCTAGCAACTCAGGAGGCTGAGATCTGAGGATCGCAGTTCAAAGCCAACCAATGGGAAACTCTTATCTTTAATTAACCACTAAAGAACTGAAGTGGCACTGTGGCTCAAGGGTTAAGGTCGTAACCCTGAGCTTAAGAGCTCAGGGACAGCACCCAGGCCCAGAGTTCAAGCCTCACAACCGGGAGGAAAAAATAAAAAGAGAGATAATGGGCCAAACATGTAGGAAATAAATACTTTTCCTAATAAAAAATACCGGGCCAGGAGTCTGGCCTACTGGTAGAGTGCTTGCCTAGCATGCACAAAGACCCAGGTTCAATTCCTCAGTACCACATACATAGAAAAAAGCAGGAAGTGGTGCTGAGGCTCAAGTGGTAGAGCTCTAGCCTTGAGAAAGCCCAAGGACAGTGCTCAGGCCCTGAGTTCAAGCCAGGACTGGCAAAAAAAAAATGTGGTGAACCATGTAATCCTACTCAAGAATCTAGGATCTGAAGACTCAAAGCCAACCCAGGCAGGAAAGTCCAATTAACCACCAAAAAGCTGGAAGGAAAATTTGGACTCAAGTGGTCGGGCGCTAGCCTTTAGCAAAAAAGCTAGGGGACAGCAACTGGGCCATGTGTTAAAGGCCTAGAACAGGCAAAAAAAAAAGTAAAGTAATATACAACTATTGAATTCTGAACTGTTATAAGGAAATAGAGAATAATGTTCTATAATGAACAACTATGTGGTCATTAAAAACTTATCAAACAACAACAACAACAAAAATCTTAAAAGCAGCTGAGCACAGGTGACTCCTGCCTATTCCTAGCTATCCAGGAGGCTGAGACTGGGAGGATTATGGTTTAAAGCCGGCCGGCTGGGCAGCAAAGTCCATGAGATTGCTGTCTTCAACTAATGACCAAAAACGGCAAGTGGAGCTGTAGCTCAAAATGATACAGCAGTAACCTTGATGAAAAAAGCCCAAGGACTAAACCTAGGCTGAGTTTAAGCTCCAGGTCCAGCACACACGCGTGCACATGGGCATACATGCACACAAGCACACACACGCGCGAGCGCGCGCACACACACACACACACACACACTTTAAAAGCAAGCGAGCTGAGATATACCCAATAACCTGTAATCCCAGCTACTTGGGAGAGTAAGATCAGAAGGATCTAGGTAAAGAGCAGTCTGGGGGGGGGGGGGAATGAAGCTAATGAGGCCCACATCTCACCCAGTTAAAATGGCAAACAGCTACATGGGAAGTATGATGATCCAAGCCAAAATACGAGTCCATTTGAAAAGGGAAGCAGAGTTAAGGGATGGTCCACTCTGTTATACACGCGCAAATAATGTGAGCTACACTTCAGTAATTTGATTCTTTCAACTTCATGCTTAGTACCTGATCTCCACTCCGAAGCCTCTTGAAATGAACACATTTATTCCTGCAGAAAGATTTTACTCACCTTGTGAAGAAGCTTGATGTCACAGGCCACCTGACAAACCACACTCAGCACTTGATAAATGTCTGGAGTTTTAGGAGTGGCCATTAGTTTCTAGTGGAAGGAAAATAAGAATTAGAATACATGGGGGTGGGGGGGAAGGAAATGGGGACCAAGACATGTGAAAGGGCATCAATGTATGAGAATTAATGCACCATCTATCTGGCACATATCATGTAACCCTTCTATTAATTACAATAAAAAATATATGAAAAAAAAGAATTAGAATACACTTAGAATCGATGCATACGAGACCCTGTTATAATCATATGATGGACCAGTATAAAAATCTCACTGAAGAAAATGGAAACAAGATTGAAAGCTAGGGCCGAGAGTTTGGGCTAGTGGTAGAGTGCTTGCCTAGCATGCACGAAGACCCGGGTTCGATTCCTCGGTACCACATACCTAGCAAAAAGCCAGAAGTAGTGCTGTGGCTCAAGTGGTAGAGCCCTAGCTTTGAGAAAATCCAGGGACAGTGCTCTGACCCTGAGCCCAAGCCCAGGACTGGTAAAAAAAAAAATAAAAATAAAAAAAATTGAAAGCTAATCACTTAGCAATCAACATGATGAAAACAAAGGCAATCCCTTCATCTGGACCCTACAACGTGGCAGAAGAAAAAATGGTGGCTAATGACATGAACCATAACTTGAGCCCTGTAGAAGGGATCTAATATTCTATTGGATCTTTTTTCAAGAATTGTGAGGAGGGCCGCGGTACAGGCCCACCAAGTAAAAACTGAAATCTCATTATACTCATAATATGACCAGAGGGACTGAAATCTCTTGTACAACTACTTAATGATTATTTGTTTTTTCGCCAGACCTGGGCCTTGAATTCAGGGCCTGGGCACTGTCCTTGGACACTTTTTACTCAAGGATAGAGCTCTACTACTTGAGCTATAGCACCACTTGCGGCTTTTTCTGTGTACTTGGTAGCGAGGAATTGAACCTAGGGCTTTCTGCATGCTAGTGGAGCACTTTACCTCCAGGCCATAATCCCAGTCCTATTGGAGAGAGAGAGAGAGAGAGGGGGGGGGGGGAGGGAAGGGGGAGGGAGGGAGGGAGGCAGGGAGGGAGGGATGGCTCAAGTGGTAGAGTACCTGCCTAACAAGTATAAGGTGTTAAGTTCAAAGCCTACTACCACCCCCCCAAAAAAAAAATTGGCTAAAAGCTGACACTTGTCAGATGAGGTATCACCTGACTTGAAATAAAAGGCACAAGAGAAAAGAAAGCCCATGGTAGAAGAAAACATGAGCCAGTGGAACATTTTCTCAGGGGCAAGATAATGTTTCTGTATTTTTTGGGCAAGGTAGAAGAGTCTGCCCATTCAGCCCTCCTTCTACCACTAGGTAATTGCTTTTTACTCTCTGGTGAGTCAATTTCACCTCTTTCCTCCACTACTCTCACCCAAAGCTTTCCTATGTACAACGGAGGGTTTCTTGATACACCAGAATAATAGATTAGTAACAGGAGGCATGCTGGGCCAAAAACATTCCTCCTACAGCACCACCCATGATTCCAGGAGGCTTCCTATCACAGAAAATGAAAAGCAGAAAAAGGAGAGACCACTCTTTTGCACTAAGCACCCAACAGCCAGAAGTCCCACAGCACCATGCAGCAACGAAGTGCTCATCTGTTACCAGAAATCAGGATTAGAATAGTAAAACAGGAAGAGGGAAAATGGGAACACATGTACACTGCTGGAAGGAAAGTACAATAGTGTTTGTAAACCAAGCACAGGTAGCTCGCTCCTGTAATCCTGCTACTCAGGAGGCTGAGATCTGAGGACTGAGATTAGAAGCCAACCCACACAGAAAGTCGTGAAAGTCTCATGCCTCACTACCAAAAAGCTTGAAGTGTTGCTGTGGATCAGGTAGCAGAACTAGCCAAAAAAAAAAAAAAAAAAAAACCTCGGGGACAGCACCCAATCCCTAAGTTCAAACTCCAGGAACCCTCCTAACCCTCCAAAATACATGTGCAACATGTGGAAAGGAGTACACTCACAGCAGCCTCCCCACCACGGAAAAGCCATGAATATATAGCTTTGCCTCCACAATAAAGCCCTATATACACTGCCTTGCTCCTGAGACATTTGGTGGCAGAGCCCAGTGTCAGGAGCTGAGCAGACATGCACCCTTGATAACAGGGAACATTACTCAGCCTAAACACACAGCAGTTTCTAGGTCCTACAGGAGGACAGGAGTTAATCTTCAGTGCAACAAGGAGGAAGGTTTGGAAGTAGGCACCATAGTTGTGTAAGATACAGTTATTGCTACTAACTGTATATATAAAAATAATTTAACGTGGCAAACTTTACATCATATTTTACCAGGATTTTTTTGGCAGTCCTGGGCCTTGAACTCAGGGCCTGGGCACTGTCCTTGGGCTTTCTCAAGGCTAGAGCTCTACCACTTGAGCCACATCACCATTTTTGGCTTTTTTTTTTCTCTGTATGTGGTACCAAGGAATTGAACCTGGGTCTTCGTGCATGCTAGGCAAGCACTCTACCACTAGGCTAAACTCCCAGCCCTTTACCATGATTTTTAAAACCTTTTTTAACTTGGCACTGGTGGCTCATACCTGTAATCCTTGCTACTCAGGAGGATCACAGTTCAAAGCCAGTCCAGAAAGAAAAGTCCATGACACTCTCATCTCCAGTTAACCACTAGAAAACTGGAAGTGGTACTGTGGCTCAAAGTGGTAGAACATTACCCTTGAAGAGCTCAGGGATAGCACCCAGGTTCTGAGTTCAAGCCTTATAACCAACAACAATAACAACAAAAAAACCCTAACATCTGGCCTGGGAGTGTAGCCTAGTGGTAGAGTGCTTGCCTAGCATGCATGAAGCACTGGGTTCAATTCCTCCATAATACACAAAGAGCTAGAATTGGTGCTGTGGCTTAAATGGTAGAGCGCTAGCCTTGAGGAAATCCCATGGACAGTGCTCAGTCCCTGAGTTAAAGCCACAGAACTGACAAAAAATAAAAACAAACAACACATACACAAAAAACCCACTTAACATGTATGCTAGCCAGTGGCTCACACTGTAATCCTAGCTACTCAGGAGGCTGAGATCTGAGACTCTGCTGTAAGCCAACTCGGCACAAAAAATCCACCAGACTAATCACCAATTAATAACCATCAGAAAACTCGAAGTGGATCTGTGGCTCAAAATGGTAGAGTACTAGCCTTGAGCTGAAGACCCAGAGACAGCACCCAGGCCCTGAATTCAAGCTCCATAACTGACAAAGAAAAAATTAAAAACCTAACATATCTGAGAGTGTAAGATTACAATCTTTTTTTTTTTTTTTTTTTTTTTTTTTTTTTTTGCCAGTCCTGGGCTTGAGCTCAGGGCCTAAGCACTGTCCTTGGACTTTCTCAAGGCTAGAGCTGTACCACTTGAGTCTCAGCACCACTTCCGGCTTTTGTCTATGTATGTATGTGGTACCGAGGAATCGAACCTGGGTCTTTATGCATGCTAGGCAAGCACTTTAAGCACTAGGCTAAACTCCTGGCCCCAAGATTACAATCTTATACTCTCAGATATCATAATCCTAAATGAAAACTGCACAGATGAAGACTACTCAGAGAAAATTAAAGAATTCTCTGAAAAACAACCATAACTTACTTGGTACTCTTTTTCGCCAATGAAGAAGTACAGTTCTACTCGCCCATATTTAAATATAGAATTACAGGCATACAGATGATACATTAGTTTCCAAATTGCCTTTCTTTCATGCCTGATAGGTAAGACTGCAAATATCTTAAAAGGGACACCTGTTAGAAAAACAAGCCAAAGAGATTTTGATGACATTTTAATATTTTTCCTGTTTTAATTAAGTCAATAATGTTAACTTTATAATCTATTTACAGATGAAGTCTTACTAGGTAGCTCAGGATGGCATTGACCTCAAGCTCAAGCTTCAGCCAGGGGAGTAATGGGATTGCAAGTGACACCATCACACCTGGCAACAAAGTTAACTATCTCAATGAAATTCAAGGCTCATTTTCTTTCCTTGATAATGGAACTTGGCCTTTGAGAAAAGAAAATGGTTCTCTGCATCCAGGGAAAGAGAATACTACATTCAACTAGAACAGTGGGAATGGTATTGAATGGTTCCGATCTGCACACAAGTAAACTATAAACAATCTACTCAATAAGCAAGACAAGCCAGGCTCCAGTGGCTCATGCCATAATCCTATCTACTTAGAAAGCTAACATCTGAGAATTTTTATTTGAAGGCAGCCAGGGCTGGAAAGTCCTTGAAATTCTTACCTTAATCACCAGCCAGAAGTGGAAAAAAAGGTTCAATGCAAAAGAAGCTGGCAAACTGTAAGGTCATTGCTTTAGAAATTCACAAAATTACCTTCTGACCACGGACGTGGCTTTATCCCCAAACTCTTAAAAAGTGTTCGTGAAACCATGATGGGTGGCTTTACTGTATCACACACCTTGGGATCCAGTTTAAAGAAGTCACAGTAGACCACCTGTAAATTTCTGTTCATATCATTCCCTAAGGACTAAACACACAGACAACATGTTAGGGCATTTTAGCATCACATAGACTTTGCCACAATTCAAACATCTAGTTAAATAACAGCCAGGTATAGGAGTATGTGGCAGTATTCAGCTAAGTTCTAGGATAGCCTGGCAGATAAAGAAAGACACCATGCAACAAACTAAGGCCTACTGCCTGAGGCTGCAGTTCAGCAGTAGAGCCCTTCCCGCCATGTATAAGGCCCTAGTTAAGATCCCTGCAAGCAAAAACAGCAAGCAAAAAATTAAACACAATGCAAAGACCTTTGTAATGAGAATATTACCATCTCCATGAATATATAAGGAAAATGGAGACTATAGGTGGGCTCAAAAAGTTGAGCATCTGCTTCACAGTGCAATGATGCCTTAAGGTAAATCCTTGATACTGTCCCCTCCCACAAAATAGTATGGGGGTAGTTAAGCCTAGTGGTAGAGGGCTTGCCTAGCATGCACAGAAGACTCAAGTTCGAGTTCTCTGTACCATATACATAAAAAAAGCCGGAAATGGTGCTGCTGCGGCTGGAATCATAGAGAACTAGCCTTGAGGAAAAAGCCTAAGGATAGAGTTCAAGTTTTTCCCAGAATAGCTGAGGTTTCAGACACCAATGGTCACACCCAGCTTGTTTGTTGAGATGAGCTCTTCTAATTGTTTTGTTGAAGCCCCTAATCTCCCAGACTCCAGTGACTAGGATTACAGGTCTGGGCCATCAGTGCATAACTGGCAAAACTAAGAACAATTGAGGGAAGGGATGGTATTGGGAGGGATGCAAGAGAAAGATGAAAGGAGTGCCACTTTGTTAAATGCAACTCCTTTGTTAACTACAGATGAAAAATAAAAATTTTAAACATGACAGTTCTCAGGAGTTGCATAGATAAGCGGGGCACAGTGGCTCACCCTTGTAATCCTAGCTACTCAGGAGGCTGAGATCTGAGAATCAAGGTTCAAAGACAGCCTGGGCACAAAAGAACCTCTAGGAAATGGGAAGTGGGGCTTGGCTTGAGGCTGAAGAGCTCAAGGACAGTGCCCCACCCAGGCAGACTTCAAGCCTGGGGGGGGGGGGGTTGTAGGGGTAATTTCACTTTCTTAGGAAGCTCGACTGACTAAACACTCTTTTTTTTAGAAAGAAACTAAAAGCGTACCTCCAAATGTGGGATAAAAGCTTTTTCACTTTCAAGGGCAACAACTCGGACACCAGACTCAAGTAACAGTTCAGTCAAAATGCCAGGACCTAGTGTATTAGCAAAATAGAAAGCCAATTTGCAAAAGATAAAGCACAATCTCTTCTTAGCTGCAACGAAGACACTACGTTTTCTTTTTTATCTATAAGGCTTAGCCACTTGACTTTACAGCAGCCTAACTGGTTAGTAGAATGCGTGGCCTCGAACCCAGTCTGGCCCCCCGCACCGCTCGCTCGCGCACTCCGTCCCAGACTCGAATCAAATCACAGAAGGCGGCCGGTAGCCTACCCTCGACTCGCTCTCCCCGCCAGGAGCCGGGCAATGCACCCGCATCCCTGCTCCTCGGGAGCCGGCCAGCCAGGGGTCCCATCCCAATACCAAACAACGGCACACCTCAGCCTCGTCGGAAGGGCCCGAGGGAGCCGGCGGGGCGCTGGCGGCGCGGCCGACTCACCGGGGTTGCACTCCAGGAGGAGCGGGCCGCGCTTGCTCTTCCGCCCCGACAGGAGCCGCGCCAGGGTGAGCGCCAGCTGGCGGCTGGAGACGTAGCGCTTGGTCTCCGGGGGGACGAGCCGGGCCTCGCCGGGGAAGGCCTCGCCGGCGAAGCACTCCTCGAAGTCCAGGTCCGGCAAGGGCTGCAGGAAGGAGTCGGAGAAGCCGCGGAGGCTCCACGCCGGGCAGAGCCTCCGCGCCGCCGCGCTGGGCCGCCAAGGGCCGGGGCGCCCGGCGCCCGCCAGGGCCGACAGCACCCGCCGCGGACACAACCTCGAGGCCGGGCCCCACATCTTCGTCCCCGAGCTCGGGCCCGGCCACCGCCAAGGGCCGCTCCTCAGGGGCACCGGCGGCCGAGGACTTCACGAGCGGGCGGAAGGAAACCCTGCGGACTGCGCACGCGCACACCCGGCCGCCGGCGTTTTCCCCGCCACTTCCGCTTCCGCTCCCCGCCCGGCTCCGCCCCCCCGCCCGCCTCTCCGCCGCCGGAGGCTCCTGCGGGGACTGACAGGGAAGGACGAGCCTCCCCGGCGCGTCCGGACGCGCACTCTATGGTAGCCCGCCCTCGGCAACTGCCTCTCTAGCCGCCCGCGCTCTATGCTCCGCGGTCTCGGGCCGCCGGCCCGCCCGCCGCCGGGAGGGGTGCGCGGAGGGAGGCGGGGCGGACGGGCGGGAGGCGTCCCTTCCCGGGAGCCGCGGGAGACCCGAGCGAGCTCGCTGACAGCCCGTCGGCCGCCATGTCAGCCACAGCGGCTGGGATCGGACCCGGCGCCCGGCCGTAGCCCCCCTGCTGCGTCGGAGCCCCAGGTGAGGAGGGGAAAGCGGGGCTCTCCCGGCCGGCGGCGCCCCGGCCCCCGCGGGGCTCGGCCCCCAGGCCCCGCGCCGCGCTCTCCCGGGGACGGCCGTCCCCCTCCGCGCCGCGCCCGGCCCCTGGCCGCTCTGGAAGTCCTCCCTGGAGGTCGAAGACCTCAGACCCGCTTTGGCGTGCGGACACGAGGATCCGCGTCTCGGGATGCGTGTTTTAGCCCTCGGTAAACTCAGTTCTGAAATGAGGATGCGGCCGTGGAACTCCGGCAGCCCCCGGGCCGCGGTCGGGGTCCTTCCCGTCAAGGTAGGGAGGGGGCCGAGGCCAGTCCACTGCCTGGTTCAAAATAAATGCGCTGGCAGCGTCATGAGCCTGGTACGTAAACACACAAGGAAGAGATTTCTGAGGGATGGATCACCTTGCAGATGGTGCAAAGAGTATCCTCAATTGGCAAAATCCAGACACTCAGAGAACTGACAGCTGAACATGGCCCTTAAAAAATAAACTTGTTAGCCCGTCATCCTACCTACCCCAGAGGCTGAGGTCTGAGGATCAGGCTTCAAAGCCTGCTCGGGCACAAAAGGACCTGAGGCGTTACCTCCAATTAACCTCTAGAAAATGGGAAGTGGGGCTTGGCTGAAGCGCAGGGCGGTCGTCCCGAGCTGAAGAGCTCTGGCACAGCGCCCAGGCCCCGAGGCCCTGAGTTCAAGTCCAGGTGACTTTGAGTCTTGCAAGCACCTGAGAGCATTTTTAGGTTTCAGCCCTTCATTTATTTTTTTGATCATAAATCCAGAAATATATTATACTTTTACTCCCAAGAACTCTGGAGATCTAAAAATTTTTAAATCAAAACAGAAGATTGTCTAATGGAAGAGGAAGGACATAATTTACCCAGGAAAATGTATTGTTGAATCTCTCACTTTTAATATAGATTGGTTGTACTAGAGACATACTCAAATGATGAAGCATCTACCTAGCAAACTTCAGGCCCTGAGTTCAAACCCCAGTAACTTGACAGAAGCAGTAGCAAAAACTTAGAGCAGGATGTATAACACAGTAGTAAATTATTTGTCAGACTCTTAGTACTATCTACACACACACACACACACACACACACACACACATATACTTAAGTAACATTGGTGGAGGGGAATACTGATTTTGAGAATTTCTTACTTTCATATGCCCACTAAGTCATAGGAAAACAAAATTTTTAATATTTTGCTTCTGAGTTATTTTCCCTGTGTTTTAAAGAGAAAGAGAATTATGATTATCCCCTATCCTGCTTTACTGCTGGTAATGGAATCCAGGGCCTTCCACAAACTGCTGTGCCATTGAGTTAGCTCCCTAACCCTTCGCTTCTTGAGATGGGGTCTCCCAAGTATAACCCAGGCCAGCCTTGAGTTCCTAATAATCCTACCCTCAGCCACCCCAGTATTTGGATTACAAATGGATGTCACCATGTCCAATAGGTTAATAGTTCATTTGATCATGATTGCAGTTGCTTGAATAATGCAAGGGAAAAAATTCAATAATTTTTTTCATTGAAGCTCCAGGTACTATAAATAAATGTCCACTTCGCTTGAAAGATGGATTTTTAGAAATCAGCACTGAGACCTTCATTAAAAACGAAACACTTGGCTATTGTACTTTCCATCTAATTTTCTTAAAGGCTGTGGTTTTGCATCCTGTGTTCTTTTTGAAGTAATGTTTCATATACTGACAGGACAAAGTTATCTGCTTATGGTTGTTTAAAATTATTTTTCTTTCTTGAGGCCAGAAGTTTGGTCTAATAGTAGAGTGCTTGCCTAGTATGCATGAAGACCCATGTTCGATTCCTCGGGACCACATGGGTAAAAAAAGCTGGAACTGGTACTGTGGATCAATTGGTAGAGCTGTAGCCTTGAGAAAAGCCCAAGGACAGTGCTCCGACCCTAAGTTCAAGCCCCACAACTGGCAGGGGAAAAACAAAACAAAACTATTTTTCTTAGCGGTTTTAGCTCTCTGCTAAGTTGACTGAAGAGGGAAAACACCACCTTTTCTTTTAGGTTTAAAATGATAACTTTACTTGAGAAACACCAACCGACAGTGCTAGTTTGCTGTCACGGGCTGTTTACTGTAGGTTTATCAGCACCATTCAAAATGAAGAAACTCAAACCACCACAGTAATTAAAATTTTTCTAGGAGTCACATCACCAAGTAAAAAGAAACATATAAAGTTTAAAAAAAAAATTTTTTTTTTTGCCAGTCCCCAGGCTTGAACTAAGAGCCTGAGCACTGTCCTTGGGCTTTCTCAAGGCTAGAGCTCTATCACTTGATCCACTGCACCACTTCTGGCTTTTTCTATATTTATGATGCTAAGTAATGGAACCCAAGGCTTCATGTATGCTAGGTGGTGCTGAGGAATCAATCCCAAGGCCTCCTGCATGCTAGGCAAGCACTCTACCACTAGGCCAAACTCTTGGCCCAATAAAATTAATTTTTACTAATGTTACTACATATTTGAGCCTGTGTGTATCACTTTAACATGTCATTGATTAAAAGTTAAAATGAGGAGTTTGAGGGGCATGATGGCTCACACCTGTAATCCTAGCTACTCAGGAGGCTGAGATCTGAGGATCCAGGTTCAAAGCCAGCCCAGGTCCAAAAGAACCTGAGGCTCTTATCTCTAGTTAACCACCAGAAAACTGAAAGTGGCTCTGGTTCAAAGAGTAGGGTGGTAGCCTTGAGATGAAGAGCTCCGAGACATATCTCAGGCCCAGAGTGGAAGCCCCATGAACAAAGAAAAAAAAAAAAGAGTTAAAACATTAAATCTGCAAACTCAAATTGGTCACATTGCAGATAGATGTTCACTAGCTACAAGTGGCCTAACCTGACCTGGCTGAGTAGCCTCCGTGTATAGGATTGCCATTTGATGCTCAGAATACCTTCTTTTTTTCTGGCTGGGACTGGGGAAGTGAATTTAAATTTTTTCCCCTTCTCTTCCCTTCCCCCACCCCTCCCCTCTCTGTCTCTTTTTCTTCCTCTCCTGTTTCTCTAATGAGCACTAGTGCCTGGTATCTGTGTAGTGAGGCTCAAAAGATGAGTAGAGACTTGGGCATTTCCTGAAGTGTCATTGTTACAGTTCTTTATATCTGTATGTCAACAACCACGCTGTGTGAGTCTTTGTTTGCTAAACCCATTGGCATTATGTAAGGAGAACTTGAAGACATACACAACACTGGATCTTTGTGAAACAGGTGGAGCACCTGGTGTGCTTCTTTTTGGAACCAGTTTCAATCATACCTCATTAGAGAAATGTGCATCTCTGTACTGTGGTGTTAGTTAATCACTAGAAAAGGGGAAGTGGCTCTGTGGCTCCAAGGGTCCGGTGGTAGCCTTAAGCTGAAGAGGTCAGGCCCAGGGTTCAAGCCCCATTACCCACAAAAAAAGACAACTCTGCTCATCTGGAAAGATACATAGCAGTAGTGGGAGGGCTATAGTTAATCACAGAAATTACAGCTGCCCCTGCCACACTGGGATGGGTAACAGTGTGAAATGATGCATATATTGATATATTGCACTGGAGTAAATATCTATCTATCTATATATATATATATACACATATATATAAATATGTAGTGTACACATAGCAGCATATTGGAAAGATAAAATATGTGTTATTTTATTTCATTTTATTTTTTTGCCACTACTGGGCTTGAACTCAGAGCCTGAGTGATATCCGTAAGGTTTTGTGCTCAAGCTTGTACCCTACCACTTTGAGCCACAGCTACATTTCCAGTTTTCTGGTGGTTAAGTGGAGGTAAGAGTCTCTCATACACGTTCCTGACAAGGCTGACTTTGATCCTCAGATCTCAGCCTGTTCAGTAGCTAGGATTACAGGCATGTGCCACCGGTGCCCAGTGTGAAATTTTCTCTCTTTTAAATGAGCAATTGGGATGCAGAGGCACAAGGATGGTAAGTTATCAGTCAGCCTGGACTGTATAAGGACATGGGGGAACGTTGACTACAGTAGTACACATTTGTTGTCCAAACTACTTCAAATCGCTTGAGCCTAGGACAACAAATTGATCATTAACATTTTAATTATTCCCAATTAGGAGATTAATTTAATTTGTTTCAGAAAAAAAGTTGTGCAATTCACAGTCTTTAAAGAGAATTGTTCCAAGGTTTAAAGAGCATCCAAAAAATTCTCGGGATTTGTTTGGTTTTGGTTTTTGCTGATTCTGGGCCTCACCCTCACATTTGAGGCACAACCCTTCTAGCCTTTTGGTGGTTAATTGGAGATAAGAATGTCATGGGCATTGGTGGCTCATGCCTGTAATCTTAGCTACTCGGAACGTTGAGATATGAGGATCACAGTTCAAAGCAAGCTGAAGCATGAAAGTCAGTGAGACTCTTATTTCCAATTAAACCACCAGAAAACCGGAAGTGGCACTGTGGCTCAAGTGATAAAAGCTCAGAGACCAAAAAAAAAAAAAAAAAAAGAATGTCATGGACTTTCTTGCCTGGACTGGACTGATTTTGAAATGGGACCCTCAAATTTCAGTCTCTTGAATAACTAGGATTACAGATATGAACCACAGAACCAGGCTAAGGGTTCTATTCTTACTAAGAAATTCTAACTTCTGGGGCCAGGAGTTTGGCCTAGTGGTAGAATGTTTGCCTAGCATCCATGAAACCCTGGGTTCAATTCCTTGGTTACCATGTACACATAAAAAGCCAGAGAGAGCCGGGAGTTTAGCCTAGTGGTAGACTGCTTGCCTAGCGTGCACAAAGACCCGGGTTCGATTCCTCGGTACCACATATATAGAAAAAAGGCAGAAGTGGTGCTGAGGCTCAAATGGTAAAGCTCTAGCCTTGAGAAAGCCCAAGGACAGTGTCCAAGCCTTGAGCATAAGCCCCAGGATTAGCCCCCTCAAAAAAAAGAGTTGACACCAAAATCTTTTTTTTTTTTTTTTTTTGCCAGTCCTGAGGCTTGCACTCAGGTCCTGGGCACTATCCTTGAACACTTTTTACTCAAGGCTAGCACTCTGACCCTGGGCCACAGCACCAGTTCTCGCTTTTTCTGTGTATGTGGTTCCAGGAAATCGAACCCAGGGCTTCATGCATGCTAGGTGAGCACTCTACCATTAGGCCACGTTCCCAGCCCTCAAATATTTTTTAAAAAAGAATTATACTAATTTCCTTACTTACATAACTGTCACACCTCTGTACATCATCTTTGCAATAAAAAAAAGGTCACATGAATACAGGTTTTGCTTGTTTTAGCAGTTGTACCCATAGGAATACTTACTTTCCCTGAGGGAATACTTTAGTGGATTTTTTTTTCAGATAAATGATTCATATATAATATTCTTTAAAGAAATATATTATTTTAAAAACTGAAATTTAGGGCTGGGAGTTTGACCTAGTGGTAGAGTGCTTCCCTAGCATGCATAAAAACCCAGGCTCGATTCCTCAGTACCACAGAAATGGTGCTGTGGCTCAAGTAGCAGAGTGCTAACCTTGAGGATAAAGCCCAAGGACAGTGCTCAGGCCCTGAGCCCAAGCCCAGGACTGGCAAAAAAAAAAAAAAAAAAAACAACCTGAAATTTTAGGGTAGCGTGAGATTTCTTAAACTCTTTAGTCTTGAGACTACTTTTATTTATTTACTTTTTTAGCATAGTGTAAGAGAGGAACGGTTTGCCATCACAGAGCTCCACACTGTTTCTCTTTGGACTTCCTGTTTTCCTCATCATTAGCCTCCTGGAAGGAAAGATAGACACTGAGTGCCTGTCAAAATACTGCTGAGTGGAGATATGTCTTATATGATTGTCGAAAGAATTCTAAAAACAGTAGGTGGCAAGTTTAGAAACTTTTATTGACCACTGAACATTATTAACCACGGGGCTTTTAATATTTTAATGGACATTATCTAGTGATTGCATGAATTAACATTGTACTGTAATTGTTACAGCAAATTTTCTTATAATTGTTACTCTGTGTTTTTCCTGGAAAATATTGAGCCTTGAACTCGGGGCCTCACTTGGTTTTTTCCTCACAACTAGTGCTCTACCTATGCATTTGATTGTTTGCTAGAGATAGGAGTCTCTCAGATTTGTTTATCTATGCTAACTTTAGACCCTGTAGCTAAAATTAGAAATGCGAGCCACCAGTGCCAGTTTTTTTTATGTGTGTGTCATTCTAGGGATTGAACTCAGCATCTGGGTGCTGTCCCTGAGCCTTTTTTCTGCTCAGAGCTAACACCACTTAAGCCACCACTCTACTGGCTTTTTTGGTAGTTAAGTGGAGATAAATGTCTCCCATTCTGCATCTGAGCCACACCTCCACTCCCTGCTTTTTTAGTAGTTTATTGGTGATAGAGGGGTCTCACAGACTTTTCTGCCTGGGCTGTCTTCAAAACGTGATCCTCAGATCTCAGCCTCCTGCATAGCTAGGCTAGAAGTCAGGCATGAGCCACTGGTGTCCAGCTCTTTTTGAGACAGGGATCTCACTGTGTGACCCAAGTGACCCTAGAACTTGAGGCCCCTCTCCTCAACATCCCAAGTTTTAGAAATGTGGATCACAGAATCACCTTACAGATTTTGAAGTAAACAACTTCTCTAAAATACATAAGACAATTACAGTGAGACAGAATGCTGTTGTTCCTGATATTTGAGAGTATTGATTGAAGGCTAAATTTACTTCTTACCATAGGAACTAATCTTCAATATAATTTTTGCATTATTCAATACTTTTCAGTGAGAACTTACTGCTATGAGAATGTGTTTTGTTTGTTAAAGTCTAATGGAATTATTTAGTTTTGCTTTCTGATGCTAAAACGTTATTTTGCATTTCTTTCATTTGTAGGAAAGGCTTATTTAAAATAATCTTAGGTAAATTTTAAGGATTCATATAAAGTATATTATTTCCTTTTTCAGATTCAGCTCATATAAAGAGAAGCAGAAGTTTGTAGAAATTGTTGGCTAGAAAATTACAGATTTTATTTTTCTGTACAAGACTTAATGTGGCCAGATACTGGAGGCTCAATGCTTAGGAGGCTGAGTTCTGAGGATTGAGGTTCAAAGCCAGCATTGGCACCAAAGGCCCTGAGACTCTTATCTCCGACTAAGCACCGGAAAACTAGAAGTGGCAGTATGGCTCAAGTGGTAGAGCACTAGCCTTGAGCTGAGGAGATCAGGGACAGTGCCAAGGCCCAGAGTTCAAGTCCCATGACCAATAGCAACAAAAAAGACAATGTGTGCATACTTACGACATCGTACTCCAAACTCAGCTGTCAACTTTCATTTTCAGCAATTTACCAAGTCACTTTTCAGTTTTGGTATTTTGTCTCTCTTGTTGTGGTAGGACTTGAACTCAGGAATTTGTGCAAGCTGAGCAACAATTCTTTTTTTCTTTTTCCTTTTTTTTTCTGGCCAGTCCTGGGCTTGGACTCAGAGTCTGAGCATTGTCCTTGGGATTTCTCAAGACTACAGGTCTACCATTTGAGCCACATCACCACTTCTGCTTTTTTTCTATGTATGTGGTACCAAGAAATGGAACCTGGGTCTTTGTGCATGCTAGGCAAGCACTCTACCACTAAGCCAAACTCCTGGCCCTCCGAGCAACAGTTCTTATCACTGAGCTACATTTATCTCTAGATCTTTAGACTCTTGGTTGTTGTTATTGTCTTTGTTTTTGTTTTGTTTTGTTCAGTTGTAGGGCTTAAACTCTGGACCTGGGTGCTGTTCCTGAGCTCTTCAGCTCAAGGCTAGCTAGCACTCTACTACTTTCAGCTACAGCACCACTTCTGGTTTTCTGGTGGTTAATTGGAAATAATAGTCTTACAGACTTTTGTTCCCAGACTGTCTTTGAACTACAATCCTCAAAGCTCAGCCTGCTGAGTAGCTTAGATTATAAACGTGAGCCACCAGGGCCAGGCTTAGCCGCTTTTTTTCAATCAGTCATGGGACATGAACTCAGGGCCATGGCACTATCCTTGAGTTTTTTCACTCTACCACTTTGAGCCACAGCTCTACTTCTTTTTTTTTTCTTTTTTTTTTTTTTTAATAATTTATTGGAGATAAGAGTCTCACAGACTGGCTCCAAATCATGATCCTCAGGTCTCAGCCTCCTGAGTAGCTTGGGTTACAGGCGTGAGCCACCAGCACCTCTAGATTCTTTTTGCTCCAGTTATTTTTAGATTTGTTGTGGAGATTTGTTGTAGAGTTCTTTCTTTGCCATGCCAGTTAACCATGAGTAAGCACCATAGGAAGCCAGAATTAGAAGTAATGCCGTGTGTCTTCCCTGTTTTCGTCATATAAGAAATGCTGTGTAACTTGGAGAAGATGTTTTTCTTCCTAGTGTTGCACTCACACTCCAGTGTAAAAACTCCCTGGTTACTTCCCTTCCCATTGCAGTTGTGTTCACGCGGATGTCTCAAGGCTGGTGGCTGTGTATCTAGGCACACCTATGGCCACTACTGAGCCCCAGCGTGACTCACCTGACCCACATGCTTCAAACACTGGTGAGCAAACATTGTACTCCAGGAACTCTTGTGTGCTGCCTCTAGAATGTCTGTGTACAACTTGCAGTACATGCCTTCACGCCAAAGCCTCCAATTTCTCTGCTCTTTAGTGTGCATGAATAGACCAGCTGGCCTTCTCCCACCTTTAGGGTTTGCCTCTTCTTCCTTCCTGGAGAAACTGGGTGGATCATGGTATTTTAAGGAAAATGTGGCTTTGGAAAGGGGGACCCTCCAATGTACTGATGCCCCATTGCCCTGAGCAAAGTACTGGAAAGCACTCCACTCCAGTATAAAATTGTGCTACTGGTTTTCCTTTTTTTCCTTGCCGGTATTGGGGCTTGAACTCAGGGCCTTTGCACTGTCCTTGGGCTTTCCTAAAGGCTAGAGCTCTACCACTTGAGCCACAGCACCACTTCTGGCTTTTCTATGTATGTGGTACCAAGGAATCCAATTCGGGTCTCCCTGCATGCTAGGCAAGTACTCTACCACCAGGCCAAACTCCCAGCCTGGTTTTCCCTTTTCTTAACACTTGTAAAAACAAAACCTTCTCCAAATATGCTTTTGGGGGTTACTCATTTCTCAAAAACACACTCATTTTCACACCTCTCTTCCTTCCTCTCATAATGTTTAAGGTGTTGGACATAATCAGAATGTCATCATTATCTCAGAATATGAACTCTTATTGTGCATATTTGTTTATATATTTTTTTGTTGTTTGTTTTTTTGCCAGTACTGGGCTTGAGCTCAGGTCCTGAGCACTATCCTTGGGCTTTCCTCAAGGCTAGAATTCTACCCTGAGCCACTGCACCACTTCTGGCTTTTTCTAGGTATGTGGTACCAAGGAATTGAATCTGGGTCTTCGTGCATGCTAGGCAGGCACTCTACCACTAGGCCAAACTCCTGGCCCTATTTATATGTTTTAAATTAAGGGACCTAATGGATCATTTATCTTAAAACTGAATACATTATTGTTCTACCAATATATTTTCAAGGATTAACATTTTAGAGCCAGGCTCCGTGGCTCACACCTGTAATCCTAGCTACTGAGAAGGCTGAGATCTGAGGATCAAGGTTCAAAGCCAGCCTGGACACTAAAGACCCTGAGACTCTTATCTCCAATTAACCACTAGAAAATCAGAAGTGAGGCTGTGGCTCAAAGGGTAGAGTAGTAGCCTTGAGTTGAAGAGCGCAGGCCTAGGGTTCAAGCCCCATGACCCACAACAACAACACATCCCTGTAGTTTGGGGCCCAGAGTGTAGCCTAGTAGTAGTGTACTTGCCTAGCATGCACAAAGCCCCAGATTTGATTTCCCCAATACCACATTCACAGAAAAAGCCTGAAGTGGTGCTGTGGCTCAAGTGGTAGAGTGTTAGCCTTGAGAAAACTCAAGGACAGGCCCTAAGTTCATAGAGTAATTACTATATACCTCTTCCCTATATCTCACTATTAGACACACTTGCTTAAAATGTCCAAGGCACTGGGTAGGGAGGACAGAAGGATGATAATAGATAAGTATATTATCAATAAGCTTAATGGTTATTTAAAAGAGGTGAAACTAAAGGTCATTTCAGGCTTTAGATTCTGTTGATGTGGCTTAAAAATTATTTCAGGAAAGGCCAGTAGTTTGGCCTAGTGGTAGAGTGCTTGCCTAGCATGCACAAAGACCCCCCAGTTCCATTCCTCGGTAACACATACATAGAAAAGCTGGAAGTGGTACTGTGGCTCAGCTGGTAGAACACTAGCCTTGAGGAAGACCCAAGGACAGGAGTATCCGAGGGGGAAAGAGGGGCATCTGAATCCTGACAAACAGAACATGTTTGGCCTAGGGAAACTATTTCTTTGCTGAATGAACTGATTTTTTTTCTCTGTGCATGTTATTAATTCTGTGAGACTAAATAAAATGATTGTATGGCTACTGATGGTTTCAAATGTAACGATTTTCCAATCTTTTGAAACAGTTTTCTAATCTTTTATCTTCACAAGAAGTAGAAACTTTGAAATTGTAAATTTCTAAAAACAATCTAAAGCATAAATCCACTCCTCCTGAAATAGACAAAATTTCTAATTAGTAGACAAAATTTCTATTAGTGTTGTTAAGTCGACAAAATTTCTATTAGTGTTATTTGTTAACTAAATAAAAATAGTTAAAAATTATTGCTGGAGAGCCAGCATGGTAGCCTGTGCCTGTAATCCTAGCTACTCAGGAGGCTGAGATCTGAGGATCAAGGTTCAAAGCCAGTGCAGGCACAAAAGGACCTGAGACTCTTAACTCCAATTAACCTCTAGAAAATGGGAAGTAGGACTTTGCTCTAGGGTAAGGCTGCAGCCTTGACCTGAAGAGCTTAGGGACAGGGTACAGGCCAAGTTCAAGCCCCATGACTCACCAAAAAAAAAAAAGGAAAGAAAGAAGGTATTGCTGGAGGCATAGCTCAAGTAAGTGGTAGAACATCTGTTTAGCATATATTTTTGCCTTGATCTAATCCCCAGTACTCCAAATAAAACAATACCCAGATTGCCAAGAATGCATGTTTCTGGAAGCCTAAAGATGTCCTTGAACACATTTTATTTTAAAAATTGGATTCTATTTGTCAGTCCTGGGGCTTGAGCCCTGTCTTTGGGCTTTCTCAAGGGAAGAGCGCTACCACTTGAGCCACAGCACCACTTCAGTTTTTTCCACTTGTGTGGTACTAAGGAGCTGAACCCAGGTCTTCGTGGGAGCACTCTACCACTATGCCACACTTCTGGCCCCTGTTTTTGTTTTTGTTTTTTTAAGCTTATATATGGAGGAATGTATTTCATTGTTATTTTCCACACGTTTACAATCTATTCCAATCAATCTCACCCCTTTATAGCTCTCCTTGACCTCCTCCCTTAGCAAAACCATCTCAGTAGATTTCATTGCATTTCCATAGCGTAAACAAATCCACTTTCAGCATATTTATCGTCTTTTTCATCCTTGTTGGCCCCTATTTCCTTTCTTTAAATAAAATGTTGCATATGTCTATACTTAAGAGAAAAAAGATTAGACAGATTGCTGTATCTTCACACTGCTCAGATGTTACTCCTAAATTGGCTTAGAGCAATCATTTTCATGTATCTAATGTATTGTAAAAGTAGGCCCTGCATATGTACATTATCATGAATGCACAGAGCTCCATGACTAAAGGCAGGACTGAGGAAATGAAGAAGTTATTGCTTCTATTCATTTATCTGCCTCAAAGGTACATGGGACACGAGTTACATAGCTTCAGTTATAATTTGTTTGGGTTTTTTGAGGTACATTATCTGTGTAATAAAACCTGGATTTGATTATTTCTTGCTTGCAATCAGTTGCTTCACATTTAATTTTTTGTTTAGTTTTGTTGTATATTTTATCCTATTTTATCTACTTTCTTCTATTACTGAATGGTTTTTCTTCTGACTTCTCTATTGAAGGAATATTAACACAAACTGATTCATTTTTATTTCCTTTTGAGGTTCTTCTCATTGAAGGGTCTCCCATATGCTAAGCAAATGTTTTACTACTGAACTTCCCTGCCCCAGCCCCATCTACTTTACTTTTGTAATGTACTATTAAGTAGAAATTAAAGTATTTAGAAAGGGGACCATGAAATTCTGTCTTGCTCATTGTAATTACTACTCAACTTTTGTGACATTCCAGAGATATTTTTTTTGGCAGTCCTGGGGTTTGAACTCAGGGCCTGAGCACTGTCCTTGGAGGTCCAGTTAACTAGTTCAAAACACTAATACTGAATGGATCTGCAAGTTATTAGTACACTTGAAGCTAGTTATTTACTGGAGCTCTTCTGATAAGGACTCCCATTCTGTTTACACTATTCTTACAAAAGCAAAACAAAACAGGGCAGTCATTACTACCGTGCTGAGTGTAACATACTTTGCCTTTTTAAAAGCATGACTATGAGTGCTACCCAAGTTTCCAGATGCGAGTGGTAAAATAGCATTCCAAATATGTACACTGCATAATAACCATCTGACAAGTCCACTCTACAGCTCAAGAATCTCAAGCAATCGCATTCAAGTAAAGCATGTCAAGCAATCGTGTTCATGTAAAGCTTACACTCACGAAAGCCCAAAGAACTTGGAGGAAGATCTATCAAATTAACTGACTAACACAGTTTTACATTGTATTGAAAGCATAATAATAATCTTCTCTTCCTTCTCCTCCTCCTCCTTCCTTTTTTGTGGGTTGTGGAGCGTGAATTCTGGGCCTGGGCGTTGTCCCTCAGCTCTCCAGCTCAAGGCTACTGCCTTACCCCTAGAGCCACAGCACACTTCCAGTTTTCTAGTGGCTAATTGGAGATAAAAGTCTCACGAACTTTAGTGCCAGGGCTGGCTTTGAGCCTGGATCTACAGATCTGTCTCCTGAGTAGCTAGGATTATAGGTGTGAGCCACTGGCAGGGCTGAAAGCATAATCTTAAACCCATACATTTGATTTAATTTGCTATAAATTTTAACTGGTTGGTGAGGAAGGATGCCAATACACCCTTGTATTAATTCTTTCTCTTGTGGTAGTTACATATCATTTAACATTTATTTTAACCCTTTGTTCATGAGGTATGCTCCAATACTACTGATTACTAAACCTATAGTTTTCTTAGATTAATACTATCATTGTTTAGACTTGGCTACTTAAAAACATTCTTTTTTTGGTCAGTCCTGCAACAGGGCCCAGGCCCTGAATTCAAGTGCCAGGACTGGTAAAAAGAAAAAAAAAAACAAGGGTTCAGGAACGTGGCCTAGTGGTAGAATGCTTGCCTCAAATGTACAAATCTCTGGGTTTGATTCCCCAGTACCACATACAGAGAAAAAGCTGGAAGTAGTGCTGTGGCTCAAGTGGTAGAGCACTAGCCTTGAACAAAATGTGTCCAAGGACAGTGCCCGGGACCCCAATTCAAGCCCTAGGACTGGCAAAAATAGAAGGAATAAAAAAAGGACCAAATATATATGGAAATGAATGTGTCTTACTTTCTCTTTTTCAGGGGGACTGAGTGAAATACTGTTCCCTTCTTTGTGTACCCAATAAATACAAGGGCGAGGGCCGGACATTATAAGGAACAGAATCTGTGAACTGATGTGATCAAGTGGATTAAAGCTAGTGACACATGTGCAGACATAGTGCAGAGCAATGCGGAATGACTGTGGTTGCTACAGTGGAAGAGTCAGAATGCCTTGAGGACCCAGAGGAAGAGCCTCTGCCCCCTCCTCCCTCTTTACCCCTACTGGGGTGGAGATAGGTACTTCCATTGACTAGTATTTCTGGCTTTAGTGTTGTCAACGAGGAGTGGGCACTGCATAGAAGTAACTTCTGTGTGTATCTCTACTCTTCCAGGGAAAGAGCCCATCAGGGAAATTGAACTTCTTGGTCATTAGTAGTGTCTTCTCTTTCAGGGTAGCTGTTTGGCTGGGCCATGCCACTGCTGGAGTGAAGTGTTTCAGTTGTTCCGTCCCCAGGCATGTGGACATGACTGAAATTGAAAGAGGCCTCAGGACCATAGCCAGTCCCCACTCCATTTGTAAATGTGACAAGATAGCAGTCAGTGTAATGAGATTGGAAGTTCTACCTGCTGGGGCAGCTGTGAGGTCAAGACTGGAACTTGGCACTCAGCCAGGCTGTGAGCATGTTACCTGTACTGCTAATTTCTGCTAATTTGAGAGACCAGGTTCTCCAGACAAACTGAAGCGGATAGCCATTGTAAGTTTCTTCGGCATTCTCAAATGAAGCTGGTTAGTATGTCTGCAATTCAAAGCCTGCCCATCTACAGGATGTTTAGAATACTGTTTCTGAACCTACAGTAAGGCTAGAATCATCTGATGAACTACCAGTACCTAATGTAACCTGTGGTTTTGTGGGAAGGAATTACTCTCCCTAAGCAGTGACTGTGGTAAGCCAGTTCTCTGTCTGCAGGGTGTCTAAACATCTCCAGTCACCCTTTGATGGACATGGGGTATGCCTATATACCCAGTTGAGGCAGGAAATGTGAAGGTTCAGAGCTAGCTTGAGCTAGCTCAAAATGGTATTTCTGGTGGTTTAGTTCTATGGTAGACTGCTTGCTTGACATGAATGAGGATTTGTGCTTGAAACAGAACTATACCCCTTTGAGGTGGGTTTTATAATTCCTTCTTCATCTCATCTCCCCCACCCCCAGTCCTGGGACTTGAACTCTGGGCTGGGTGTTATCCCTGAGCTCTTCAGGTTCCGCCCTACCCCTTGAGCCACAGCAACACTTCCAGTTTTCTAGTGGTTAATTGGAGATAAGAGTTGGTGCCTGGGCTGTCTTTGAACTCTGATCCTCAGATCTCAGCCTCCTGAGTAGCTAAGATTCCAGGCATGAGCCACCATGCCAGGCTCTCAGTGAGCTTTAGAGTTGTGCAAAGAAGGAGAAAGTGGAGTACGAATGAACTTCAGGCATTTCTTTCCTTCCTCAATTTCAGGGAAATGATCAAATAAAAGAGGAAAATAGGAGAATCCCAGAGATTAGAAAATGAATTTTCTTCTTGTTCTTTTTAGACATGGAAGGACATTAATGAAGCTTTAAGCAGTGCAACAAAGGATGCGCTAATGGATGACAGTGATACTCCTTCCTATAATCTGCAGCTAGGACCTCAAGATGGATGTTACCTTGACGACAGTGTGGAAGGAAGAATAACACATTTGTCTTCTGCATCCGACGAAAACGAAAACCAGCTGGGTGAGGATGGGCCTGAGCATCTGACCACCAGAGACAGAGCAATGGGAAAGACTGAAGGGCTTCAACAGGACAGTCTCAACAACAACGAGAGCTGCCTTGCCAGCTTGGAGCTATCTGCAAGCGAAAACTGGGAAAACACCACTGGTGACGGCCCTAAAGATGGACAGGCCTTCCTGGAAGAGGACAAAAAAGTACCTGGGAAAAGAAGTGTACAATCCAAAAAAGGCACTGCCAAAAAGATGCCACCAGGTACCTGTGTAATATTCTCATTTCTATTCTTTTTTTTTTTTTGCCAGCCCCAGGACTTGAACTCAGGGCCTGAATGCTGTCCTTGGGCATTCTCTACCACTTGAGCCACAGCACCATTTCTGGCTTTTTCTGTGTATATGGTACCAAGGAATCAAACCCAGGTCTTTGTGCATGCTAGGCAAGCACTCTACCACTGGGCCAAATTCCTGGTGCCTCATTTCTGTTCTTTAATCAGAACCACGCTACCTCATGCTATGGTATATTACTATCTCACATCTTACTTTGTGCCCCCATCTGTTCATCGCAGATGTGCAGATCTAGCTGTGTGGTATCCATGCATGTGACTCGTCCCCGAGTGGCCCTGTATAGGTATATCACACTTCTTTCCTTCCTTCACGTTGTTCCCTGTTCTTCACTGTAGTGGATTCTGCCAAAACGACATTCATTGTGTTTTTACACTAGGTACTTGAGACACATACACGCTCCCTCCTCCGTAAATTTAATAAGACATTTTTTGCTATCACCAGGATCTTCCCATTACACTCTGTAGGTCAATTATGGGCGTGGACATGAGATATCATTCTTCTTATGCCACTGTGGAGGAAGGTTCTCTTTTATTTGTAATTTTTGCTTATTTCTTATTAGCATATACTAGCTGTACAAGAGAGAGGAGGTTGATGTATTGTTTCCATGCACATATACCCACATATTCCAAGCAGTCTCACCGCTGCTGTCACTTTCCTTTAGGACATCTGGTTTCAGTGATCTGTATTCCTATGGTTACAAAGAGTCATTCAGAGTTGGCTCACTGGGTATATAGTTTGGCAGTTAAAGTTTATAGCTATAGACTTTTATACCTCCATTACTGGCACCTGTGGGAAGAGGTGACTTCCGGTTACTCTTGGTCAGAAATGTGCGCGCCGGGAGACTTGTGGTGTGTCTGGGTGGGATTCCTGGCTGTGGCCTGCTGCTCCTGCCACAGCACCTGCACAGCACTCCACCGAGCATCCAAGGCAGCTCCTCTTGCCTTCTGCTCTTTCGTAGTTTTTTAGCTGATTAGAAATGCGGTCCTTTCTTATCCTGGTTTTTTATTTGTTTGGTTATTATATTCAGTTCTGGGGCTTGAAATGGGGCCTTGTACTCTGCTTACTTGAAGCTTATCTCCACTTCCTTTTTTTTTTTTTTTTTTTGGCCAGTCCTGGGCTTAAACTCAGGGCCTGAGCGCAGTCCTTGGGCTTTCTCAAGGCTAGAGCTCTACCACTTGAGCCCACCACACCATTTCTGGCTTTTTCTATATATGTGGTTCCAAGGAATTGAACCCAGGTCTTCATGCATGCTAGGCAAGCCCTCTATCACTAGGCTTTAACTCTTTATTATTAGAAAGATGATGCACAGAAGTCTGGCAATGAGTGCATTTCATTTTCCACGTAGTATCTCCTGAGTACCAGTGCTGCGTTTGTTCAGCCTTTGTCCCTCCATTTCTGGGTCCCTCTTTCTCCCCTCCCCAAAGACAAGTAAATGAACAAATTCTTATTTGTAAATTCTTATTTGTAAAGAGAAAATAAAACCTCTTGTTTGTATTTTCTGGAAGTCATTTTTAAATATCATTTTGTATGATCAGAGGCATTGCACCTTTGTGACCCTCCCCTAAGAATATTCTCCTTTGGGTTCACAGTGTGCAAGTGCCTAGAGACCTGTGTAATTCATCATGTCCTGGTGTATTTTAGATCTAGCTGCCACTTATAAGAGAACAGGTACACTGACATCAGCTTCTAAAATATATAATCTCAACAAGGGGTATAGATACATTTTATAAAGATCTAAAGTAAAAATACAGTGCTGTGTGTTACAAAAATTGTATCATTCCGACATTCAAGGCACATGACTAAGTCTAATTTTATTATTTTTATGTATATATCTTTAAGATATATACAAATTAGGGGCTGGGAGTTTGGCCTAGTGGTAGAATGCTTGCCTAGCATGCACAAATACCCAGGATCGATTCCTCAGCACCACATACGTGGAAAAGCCAAAAGTGGCCCTGTGGCTCAAGTGATAGAACACTAGCCTTGAGGAAAGCCCAAGGGCAGTGCTCAGGCCCAGAGTTCAGCCCTCAGGACTAGGGGGAAAAAATTTAAAAAAAAAAAAAAAAATATATATATATATATATATATATATATATATACACATACACAAATTAGTCATGTGCAAAGTTACTTTATATTTATCTCAGTAGTAGAGGCCTATAAAAATAAGTTCCCTTCATCCACTAAACAAAGCTTAGGGATAGTTCTTTTGTTTGTTTGTTTGTTTGTTTTTGTTTTTGTGGGACTTGAATTCTGGGCCTGGGCTCAGTCTCTGAGCTCTTCAACTCAAGGATATCACCCTACCCCTGGAGCTACAGCCCCACTTCCCTATTTTTTAATGATTAATTGGAAACAAGAGTCGCACAGTCTTTAGTGCCCAGCCTGAATTTGAACCTTGATCCTCAGATCTCACCCTCCTGAGTAGCTAGGATGACAGGTGTGAGCCACTGCGCCTGGCTTTAGGGACATTTTTTGTATAGCTTGTTTTAAAATTGCTATGTATCTTATGTAAAGTACGTTTAAGAGAGTAAGAAAACTAACTTAGGAATGTAAAATCTTAAGTTCAAGCATTTTTCATTTGTAGTTTTTGGCTGTGCATTCTTGCTCTGTCCTCCAGGCCAGCCTTGAACTCTGGGGCCAGGCGATCACCACAGCCTGCTGACTTCGTGCATGCTAGACAAGCACTCTACCACTAGGCCAAACACCCAGCCCTTTTTCTTTAGTTTTAAAGGAACTGTGTTAAAATGTAAAAGCGTCTAATCAAATTCCTAAGAGAAAAATTGGGGATTCCAAGCATCAGTGCTAATTTAGAGTCTAAATCACAGCACTATTTATATGGACTGGTGTGCCTTGAATATGAAATGAGAACAGGCTGGAGCAAGCTCCAGTCACAGAGTCACAAAACTGGAGGAATGGTTGATAGGCCATGATGAGAAGGGTGTGACTGGCCACAGGTAACTGGGGCAGAGGCCTACCTAGGCCTGTCTGGACTGTGGGACTCTTACTACGATCCCATTACAGTGCCTTTGCTAGATTCTATTGGAGTTTCATGAATGGCATCTTGTGAAATACTTTTTCAAGTGCAGTTTGTAAATATGAATGCTGATTTTAAAACCTTAATACTGATACTAGCTTTAATCCTAAAATACTATGCATTTTCTCCTTGTATCCACAAGTAGAAAATGCATAGTATTTTAGGATTAAAGCTAGTCTGGCCAGAGGCATGAATACTGAAATTAAATTCTAAGAGGGGCTCATAGGTCTAAGCTGTGATTTAGTGATTTGTTGAAGTTTCTTGTGCAGTTTAACAGAGCCTTGCCTCTTTAAGAGCTCAGCAAAGTGAACAGTCAGGAGGATTTGCTTCTGCCCAAGAAAAAATGCCTTTTGTGACACCTGCCATAGAGGAAAATAGGAGTGTCCTTAGAAAGAAGTGTGCCTGTTGCTGTGCAGTCTGTTCATAAGATCATAGCTAGTATGTTATATGGGTGTCTTTTAGCCTCACTCAAAACAGTATTCCTGGTCAGGTTCAATATATCACCTAAAGTAACGCCAGATTACTTTTAAGATGCATCTACAGTATATTAACCCCAGTAGCTGTTGTGTTCCCACCTTGTGCTTGTGTAGGGAGGAGTGGGAACCAAGATCCCAAAGAATTGTATTTCACTTCTTTATCCTTTGTCTGGATTATAGGGTAGGCTGAGTTGGGTCTGTGACCCAGAGTTCATAGGCAATATTTGCCTAACCACAGAGCCTCCCTGGGATTCAGAGGCTACTGCCTGAGGGCACAGGAGGAGCTGTGCCACGTGGAGCTGGTGATTAACTGGCAATTACATAATGTATCCTTTGACCCGGGTTAGGTCAGAGGGACTTGCTTCTCTTTCTTTCTTTCTCTTTCTTTCTTTCTTTCTTTTTTTTTTGACTTATACTTGTAATACTAATGTCTGCAATTAAGGAGACGGAAGGGACATTTTTTTCTATGCCACTTAAATGTGTTTAGACAGTGGATAAAGATAATTTAACCATAAACACTCTCCTGTTTTCCACAATTAAGAACAAACCACAAACAGGCACTATTCAGGAGGCTGAGTCTGAGGGTCATAGTTTTCAGACAGCCCAGACAGGAAAGTCCAATTAACCCCCTCCCCCAAAAGCTGGAAATGGAGCTGTGGCTTAAATGGAGAGTGCTAGCCTCGAGCATAAAAGCCCAGGAACAGTGCTCAGGCCCTGTGCACAAGTCTCAGGATGTTACATACACACACAAGAATAACTTGAGAGTAAGGAAATACGGGGAAGAGAAGCAGGGCACAGACCCCAGCTATGAGAACATGTAGACCGTATACTCATGTGGCACTTCATTGGCTTCTACAGCATTCCTGGCCAGGACAGTTTGAAGAACTCATGTATGCAAACATTTGGTGTAGAACATAAAGCCACAGATCTGAAGACCTTGCTTTTCTTTATTTTCTTCCCAGTGTAACATGCTTCCTATTTCAGCACATACTTTAGTGACATTATTTACATTAATAATGCTCTGAAGGTGTCAACACTTTTATCAACCCAAAGATGGTCTTTGCACATACTAAACATTCCTTGTTATAATTTCTGTTTTATTAATATTCCCATTTTATTCATTATTATTCTCTGAGTATCCTGTAGTTCTTTTCTCGTGGAAGAGCTTTTGAGTATATTTAATAGTTCTTTCCGTGGGCAGAGGGCAGGAGTTCCAGTACTGAGGCTTGAAATCAGGGCCTTGCCCTCTTGCTTGGCTTTATCACTGAAGACTTGTGCTCTGCTAATTGAACCACATCTCTACTTCCAGACTTTTTTTTTTACTGGCTAATTGGAGATAAAAGTCTCTCAGATTTGTTGCCAGGTTTGCCCTAGAACTGAGTTCCTCAGCCAGGCGCTGGTGGCTCACACCTGTAATCCTAGCTATTCAGGAGGCTGAGATCTGAGGATTATGGTTCATGCCGGCGCAGGCATGAAAGCCGATGAGACTGATCTCGAATTAACACCTGAAAACCAGAAGTGGTGCTGTGGCTCAACGTAGTAGAGTGTTACCCTTGAGCTGAAGAGCTCAGGGACAGTACCCACGGTCAGAGTTCAAGCCCCACAATGAACAAAAAAGGAAAAAAAAAAAAGAGTTCCTCAGATCTCAGCCTCCTGAGTCACTAGGATTATAGGTGTGAGCCACCACGCCCAGCCTCTGACCATTTTTGAACTCTTTTTTCCTAACTTAACAGTACCTTTTTTTTCTTCTTTCATTACCCAAGTTCTGACTGTCCTGGTGATTGCTCGGTGTCTCTCTGATACGGGGAGTTGGAGCTGCCATTTGGCCTGTATCACCATGACCTTTGAATAAGGCTCCAGTAGTGAGGACTTTGCCTGTAGGCCTGCTATTACGTGGAAACAATATTGTTTGTTTGCTTGTTTTTGTACAGTAGCATTTTTCATATAAGAATGCCACTGATGTAGAAACAGTAATCTGGGGAAAATAGTAGTAGTATATCTGTTTTATTTTATTTATTTATTTTGCCCGTGCTGGGGCTTGAACTCAGGGCCTCAGCACTGTCCTTGGACACTTTTTGCTCAAGGCTATCGCTCTACCACTTGAGCCATAGTGCTACTTCCGGCTTTTTCTGTGCATATTATACCAAGGAATCAAACCCAGGGCTTCATGCTTGCTAGGCGAGCACTCTTCCACTAGGCTATGCTCCTAGCCCCAGTATAGAGGTAGAGAAAACCCAAATATTAAAGTTTAAGACAATGCTTGAGAAATTTTCAGTCATATGTATCCAAGCAAACATTGTTCAGTTCCTGCAAAGTTAACCATAGGATTAGTGTTCTCTAATCAACTTCTGGATCTACACTGGAATGAACTGAAAGTGAGGACTTAGATCTTGTGCACTCTGTTTCATAATTGTGGCAGCCAAAAGCAGACACACCATCTAGACATCACTGATGGAAGAATGGACAGACAACATGTGGTATGCACATGTTCTAAATATGATCTGCTTTAGAGAGAATGAGACACTAATGTATATACTGCAGTGTGAATAAATCACATGCCGCACACCAAAAAACAAATACTAAGTCATTCCATGCATGTGAGATTCTTAGATCGGGCAAATTCATGGTGACGGCAAGTAAAATAGACAGTACCAGGACTGGCTAAGGAAAGGATGGCACTGTATAATGGGACAGGATCTCTGCTTGGTACAATGAAATGTTCTGAGGAAGGATATTGCTAATGGCCCCATATCATTTGAATGTGCTTAATTCCACTACTTTACAGAATTCAAAATGGTTAATATGTTAAATGTTAGGTTGTGTTTTATAATCATAAAAATGCATTACCTTCTCGGTGTTAGGGACAAATAGGAACTGAGTGTTGAGTTTGACAGACCTCTACCCAAGTTCTTAAACATTTCTTGAAAATGACATATGCCAGCCATACAGTTATTTGCTGATGTATGCTGTACATACTGCTGAATACTTACAATGCAAACTAGCCCAGCTATGCTTATATGCCTATATGGCTTATTTCCTGTAATTCTTTTTTTTTTCTTTTTCTTTTGCAAGTCCTGAGCTTGAGCTCAGAGCCTAGGCACTGTCCTTGGGCTTTCTCAAGGCTAGAGCTCTACCACTTAAGCCACAGCACCACTTCTGACTTTTTCTATGTATATGATACCGAGGAATCGAACCTGGGTCTTCATGCATGCTAGGCAAGCACTTTAACCACTAGGCCAAACTCCCAGCTCCTAATTCCTGTAATTCTTAAAAGCATTTCAGCAATAACCCCAATTTCTGGAAAAAGAAGCTGAAGCACGGAAGGATCAGTGTCACGTTGCTAATAAGTGACTGCCTCAGGATTTGATCCCAGGAAGCAAGCTAGCTTGTCTCTCTCTAATTGTTACACCACACTGTCTCACCTTGGCTGAATTTTAAAGTATGTTTTATATTGGCTTGCCAGAATTTGCCTCAGGATCATTCTAAACATACTTTACCGATGAGTAAGTAGGTAGCTGCATTTCTGCCAGCAGTCCATGCCTTAGTTTCAGCAAGACAAAACATGATCCCAGAAGAGGTGGGTCAGTCACACCCAAGGGAGGTAGTGGGGTTGGGAAATTTCCACAGTTGTCTCTGAATGATAATGAGACTCAAATTTCTTATAAATCAAGCCTCAATTCAGTGAAAGCATCTCTCCACTCCCATCAATACTTCCGTTAAAGAAAGTATTTTTACAAAAGCATCAAATCTAGTTGTTTCTCAATAACCTTCACAAAACTTAAGCTTGTATTGCAAAGTAACAGAACTATGAATAGGTAGAACTTTTTACTTATATTTATTTATATGTACTTTCTTAGCAAGATCCACAGGGTAATAGAGCAACTTACCATTTTAAACTAACCCTTAACTTGCCCATATTGTTAAAATCTAGTTTGCCCCACATCACAGAGCTGGAAAGCAATAGATGTGGAATTCAGGTCCAGGCAGCCAGACTTCAGAGGCCACACTCTCACAGATTTGGGGAATTTCAGTTATTTCATCTTGCTTTTTGAGATTTGTTTCATCCTGTTTTGTGTATGTGGGCTTGCTATATTCTATGATATATACCGACAGCTTGTTTCTCCAGAAAGTCTTTCTGTGCTAAGTGTCAGGCACTGTTAAGCCATGGAGTTGCAGTGATGACTCACACGAGCTGCCCCTCCAGGCCGAGGGGACAGCATGAACAAAAGGGTCTAGAATCTATTGGATAGTATACATCTTGAAATGCATCAGATTCTGTGGGGCCTTCTCCATTCCAGGCCCCCTTCCCATGACCTTATGACCTTAGCTTGTCATCTGATAGCCTTGCTGTCTTCTAGGTACATCTTCCCCACTTTGTGGCAAGTGTACATTCTCTTGATCACATCTTGCCTAAGGTATAACTGTATGATTCTGCTTTTACTTCAAATCCCATCTTTCTCCCCTAGCACAACAGGAAGTGGTGTATCTCTTACCTGTTCTTAGGTGCAGACCATGCTAGATCATGAGATGTATGACAGGACCTTACTCCTAATGTTTTTTTGTTTGTTTGTTTGTTTGTTTTGCCAGTCCTGGGCTTGAGCTCAGGGCCTGAGCACTGTCCTTGAATATAAAAGCTTAGAGAGAGTTCTCAGGGGTCTGTATTTAAGCTGGATTCAGCAGTAGATAAAATAAAATAAAATAAGTCTCAGGCCTATAATCCTAGCTATTTAGGAGGCTGAACTCTGAGGATTAAGGTTCAAAGCTAGCCTGTACAGAAAAGTTCATGAGATTTTTTTTTTTACCTCAGTTAACTACCAAAAAAGGCTGGAAGTAGAACTGTCATCTCAAGTGGTAGAACACCAGCTCTGAGCTAAAATGTTGTGTAAGTGTCCTAGCTTTGTGTTCAAACTCAGGGCTAACAAATTTTATTTTCATACTAAAATCCCTTGCACTATGTAAAGCTTTTCTCTTAAAGATATATTAATAGTTAAGGAAGAAAAAAATGAAAATGTGAGCTGCTACATGTAATTTTCCCTTTACTATTAATTTGCCTTCTCTAAATGGAACAGTTTTATGTTGCCATATCATACCACCGGATGGAAACGAAATGTTCTATTTCCTTCTATGTCAAACCAAATGGTTCATAGTGCAAGGGATTTTAGTATGAAAATAAAATTTGTTAGCCCTGAGTTTGAACACAAAGCTAGGACACTTACACAACATTTTAGCTCAGAGCTGGTGTTCTACCACTTGAGATGACAGTTCTACTTCCAGCCTTTTTTGGTAGTTAACTGAGGTAAAAAAAAAAATCTCATGAACTTTTCTGTACAGGCTAGCTTTGAACCTTAATCCTCAGAGTTCAGCCTCCTAAATAGCTAGGATTATAGGCCTGAGACTTATTTTATTTTATTTTATCTACTGCTGAATCCAGCTTAAATACAGACCCCTGAGAACTCTCTCTAAGCTTTTATATTCAGGGTAAGTGCTCTAACACTTGGGCTACAGCTCTGCTTCCAGCTTTTCAGTGGTTAACTGGAGGTAAGAGTCTCATGAACTTTCCTGCCCTGGCTGGCTTCAGGTTGGGATCCTCACATCTCAGCTTCCTGGGTAGCTAGGGTTACAGACATGAGTTACTGGTGCCCCCATTGCATTTATTTTTTAAGGCTTTTGTGCGGATGCTTTATTACTATTATTTTAAAGTATTTTAGAACATTATGTAAAGGTTTCAGTTCACAATCTATCAGTCTAAGTACTTACTAGAATTATGCTAGTGTTTGTTTTCTACTGGCCTTGTGAAAATCAAGTCCATAGAGCTGGGCATATTTGAAAACTAGAATACACCTATTTGAAAAAGGTGTAGGCGTAAGATTCAAGTGATAGAAATGCCTGCTTGGTCAGCCCAAAACTCTCAGTTTGAACCCTAGTTACTACCAAAAAACAATTCCATGAAATATTCAGTGCTTTGAAAAAAAGGAATCAGTCAGTCATTAAAAGATGTGAAGGACACTGAAATGCCCATTGCTAAGTAAAAGAAGCCTGAAAAGATTGCATAGTGTGTTACTGCTGGCAAGACAGAAACAAAACAAGTTGAGTCATGCACAATGTATTGGTGAGTAACAATTTTAATACCTCCTCTTTGTACTGGAGTTTGTGGGGCCGGAAGTGATGCTGTAGCTCAAGTGGTAGAGCTTTACCCTTAAGAAAGCCCAAGGACAATGCTTAGGCCCTGAGTTTAAGCCCCAGGGCTGGCAAAAAAAAAAAAAAATATTGAAAGAAATCAGGGCCTTGTACTCTCTTGGCTCATGGAATTTGAGCCATGCCTCTCATTCTGCTTTTTGCTGGTTAAAGGTGGGTCTTATGACTTTTCTGTCCAAAGTGGCTTCAAAACTTAGTCTTGTAGGGTTATAGGCATGAATCACCAGCATCTGCCTGTATCATGGTTCTTATAATTGCTTATATTCACTGTGGTGTTGGGTATAATAAATGAGAGAACCATAGTACCGTCTTTTAGGACCCTTTTTAACGTTTTTCAGGAAATATCTCTCCAATTTTGTCCTTTGTCCTTACCTTCGGTGGGGAGATGGGGGTTGCCTTTGCGGCAACCATCGTCAAGTTGTTTACCTGTCTTGTAATGAAAATGAAAGTTCTAAAGTTTCAGCTTTTGTTGTTTTGCTTTACAGACAAGTATGATGTAATATATGAATAACTACGTAAGAAGAGTTAAATTGAGGTGAACAGCGTATGAGAAGCTGGTGTGTGTGTGTGTGTGTGTGTGTGTGTGTGTGTGTGTGTGTGTGTGTGTGTGTGTGTGTGTGTGTGTGTATACAGTGGCCAGGAATGTGACCTAGTAGTAGAGTGCTTGCCTAGCATGCATGAACCCCCAGGTTCATTTCCATATACACAAGAAAAAAAAAAACAGAACTGTGCTGTGTTTCAAGTGGTAGAGTGCTAGTCTTGAGAAAGCTCAAAGACAGACAGACAGACAGACAGTCAGACAGAGAACGGGGGAGGGGGGAGGGAGAATATGAAATGAATCTGATGAAAAAAGCAGATGAGATAGGGAGGAGTGCTGAAAAGGGAGTTCTGATCAAGAAACATCAGACACATAGATGGACATGTTAAATTTCAATTCCTTTGTACAACCCATTGAAGTTTACAATGTAAAAAAATATATTGAGAGAGAGAGAAAAATTTTTTGTAATACAGAGTGTTTTACTAGAGGGATAAAGAAAAGACCAGTTTGGCCAGAACAGAAAAGTGAGTTTGTTTGGAAGGCAGGGCAAAGAAAGCCGGGGCCCTGAGCACACTGGCCGGAGGACAGCCTGAACCACTGTGCATATCCTGTGTTCTGAGACACACCACCTGAAGGTTCTCATGTAGGATGAGTAGAGACTTCGAATGTGGCATAGTTTAGTAGTTGATGACCAATAATCGTTTATCAGTGACTTTTTTTCAGGAGATTGAATTACTTGTTTTCTAGTGAAAACACATTTCACTGAATATAAACTCTGGCTTCTGAAAGCTCTCTTTTCCAAACTGGAATCTGGAAGAATTCTTTTTATTTTTTTATTTTTGTTGGTTGTGGGACTTGAATTCTGGGCTTGGGCACTGACCCTAAGCTCTTCAGTTCAAGGCTAGCACTCTGCCACTCTGAGCTACAGCACCACTTCTGGTTTTCTGGTGGTTAATGGGAGATAAGAGTCTCATGGAGGACCGGGAGTTTGGCCTAGTGGTAGAGTGCTTGCCTAGCATGCACAAAGACCCAGGTTCAATTCCTCTGTACCACATACATAGAAAAAAGCCAGAAGTGGGACTGTGGCGCAAGTGGTAGAGCTCTAGCCTTGAGATAGTGCTCAGGCCCTGATTTACGGCCCAGGACTGGCAAAGAAAAAAAAAAAGTCTCATGGACTTTAGTGCTGGCTTTGAACCATGATCCTCAGATCCCAGCCTCCTGGGTAGCTAGGATGACAGGCGTGACCACCATGTCCAGCTTGATCAATTTTTGGTTTTGTTTTTTATTTTTTGCCAATCCTGGGACTTGAACTCAGGGCCTGGGCATTGTTCCTGAGCCTGTGTGCTCAAGGCTAGTGCTCTATCATTTGACCCACCGTGCCCCTTCTGGTCTTTTCTGTGTATGTGATACTAGGGAATCACACTCAGGGCTTCATGCATGTGATGTGAGCACTTTACCACTCAGCCACCTTCCCAGCCCCAGCTGGGAACATCTTTTTAACATCTTGGTTATAACTCATGATCCTCCTATCATGTGTATACATGTGATCAGGTACACAAATGTGAGTCCTGGGGCTTGAACTCAGACCCTGCATACTTCCCCTGAGCTTCTTTGCTCAAGGCTAGTGTGCTACCACTTGAGCCAACTTATTGGTGATTAAATGGAGTTTGAAGAATTTTCCAGCCTAGGATGGATTTGAACTTCCATCCTCATATCTCACCTACCTGACTAGCTAAGATTATAGGCATGAGCCGCCAGCACCTGGTCCACACCCAGCTTTTAATCAGCTTTTAGCCTCATACTCCCTCCCCACCCCTGCCAGTCCTGGACTAGAATGCAGGGCCTGGGTTACTATCCTTGAACTTTCTCTACCACTCTACCACTTGAGCCACAGCACCACTTCTGGCTTTTTCTGTGTATGTGGTACCTAGGAATCGAAGCCAGGTCTTCGTGCATGCTAGGCAAACACTCTACCACTAGGTCAAACTCCCGGCCCCTTATTAATATTCTTAATTGTAATTTTGCATAAGTGGTTTTACATGTATGTTAATTATAGTAAGATGCCACAATCTATTTTTTTTATTTGCCAGCCATGGGGCTTGAACTCAATGCTTGAGCACTGACCTTGGACTTTTCTCAAAGCTAAGAGCTCTACCACTTGAGCCATAGCACCATCTCCAGCTTTTTTCTATGTATGTGGTGCCAAGGAATTGAACCCGGGCCTTCGTGCATGCTAGGCAAGCACTCTACCACCAGGCCAAACTCCCGGCCCCATCACAATCTTTTTTTTTTTTAAACAACAATTTTTTTTTCCAGTCCTTAGCTTGCACTCAGTGCCTGGGCACTGTCCTTGGGCTTTCTCAAGACTAACGTACTCTACCACTTGAGCCACAGCACCACTTCCAGCTTTTTTCTATGTATGTGGTACCAAAGAATTGAACCCGGGCCTTCATGCATGCTAGGCAAGCACTCTACCACTAGACCAAATTCTCAGCCAAAGTCAGAATGTTTGTTGTTGTCGTTGTGTTGTTTTGTTTTGTTTTTACGCCAGTGTTGGGCCTGAACTCAGGTGCTGGGCACTGTCCTCCGGATTTCCTTAAGGCTAGAGCTCTACCACGTGAGCCACAGCACCACTCCCAGCTTTTTCTATGTATGTGGTACTGAGGAATTGAACTTGGGTCTTCATGCATGCTAGGCAAGACAAGCACTCTACTACTAGGCCATGTATCTGTTGGGTTTTGCTGTGCTCCGCTGTAGTGGATGTTCTGTTGACATAGGTGTGTGTTTCCTTTCCTTTCTGCAGAAGATGCCACCTTTCCAACACAGGAGGAGACAGCGAGTGCAGACACGCCTGCTGCTGCTGAGGAGGCCACTGCCGAAGGGAATGCCCATGGCTGGCCAGGCACCTCAAAGCCAGGCCTGCAGCCTCTGCTCTTGCTTATACATGGCAGAAATGAGCAGGTGGACTCCAGAGCTCTTCCCCTCTGGCTCCATCAGGTACCATCCTAACCCTTCACTTTTAGTCTTACTAAAACTCAGCTTCAGTTCTCCAGAACCAAATCCATCATCTGTCTGTGCTGAGTAACACGACAATGGGTCTGTGCCTCCGAAAGCCCTGGCCTGTTACTCGCTGAGTCACACAGGAGCCTTGCCCTGGATAATCTGCAGCTTGTATAGTGGCCAGCTGTTTTTTGTTGTTGTTGTAGTTGATTTGGGGGGGTTGTTTGTTTGAGTTTGGGGGGTTTTTTTTGCTGGTCTTGGGCCTTGAACGCAGGGCCTGAGCACTGTCCTTGGGTTCTTTTTCTCAAGGCTAGAGCTCTACCACTTGAGCCACAGCACCATTTCTACCTTTTTTTCTATGTATGTGGTACCAAGGAATAGAACCCGAGTCTTCATGCATGCTAGGCAAGCACTCTACTACTAGGCCAAATTCCGAGCCTATGGCCAGCTATTTTTTATTCCGGAATTCTGCTGGGTACAACTGAGAGGCAGCGCCAGAGAGCTTGCTGAGCCCCAACCCAGCACCAAAAGCCAAGCTGATCACTGAACAACAGACTTGTAATACAGAGCACCTTAAGACAGCACTATGGAAGAGTTATACAGATGCCAAAATATAGAATTCTCCAGAATGAACATGTGCAAGGTCTAGCAGTATGAAATGGGAACTAATTTGACAAGTGGCATTAAGGAAAGTCAGGCAGCTCAGCCAGGTTGTCCAGGGTGACAGGTGCTCATTAGGTAAGCTGTCCCAGAAGCGAGAAAGGCATGACTGAGACCTTGCCCCAAGACTAAGATAGAAAGAGACAGTGGTGTCATTCAGTAGATGGTGACAGTAGGGCCTGGGAACTTTTAACAATACTGTTAGAAGGAAGTTTGCTCTTCCTTCCCCCTTCCATCCCCGCCCCCACCCCCAGCGTTGCTGGGGATCAAAACCAGAGCCTTGTACGTGCTAGGCAGTCACTCTACCATTGGGCCACATATACGCCAACCCCCAGAAACCAATGTGTAATTTAGAAACATGCTCTTCAGTGACTGCAGAGGAAACTGGAAGGGGAGAGTCTGAGAACAGGAGGCCTTTAGCACGGCAGGTAGGAAGACTTGTTCCATAAGATCCCATTCAGAAAAACTTTAAATACTTGAGTTACATTTTATTTTCACATAATAACAATAGTAGCATTGGTATATAGAATAGAAAGGCTCTACTTTTTTATTTAATTTACTTCTGTGTTTTCTTTTTTTCTTTTTTGGCCATAGGGCCTGAGCTTCTTTTGCTCAACACCACTTCTAGTTTTCTGATGGTTAATTGGAAATAAGGGTCTCACTGACTTTTTTTTTTTTTTTGCCTGGCTGGTATTGAAGTGGCTCTATAGTCAAAGTGGTAGGAGCGTTAGCCTTGAGCTGAAGAGCTCAGGGACAGCACCCAAGCCCAGAGTTCAAGCCCCACAGCTTGAAAAAAAAAAAAGAAGAAGAAAGCAAATTTAGCAAAATGTCAGTCATTGCCAAATGGCTAATTTGGTCCTCAATTTCTCTATTCTTTGGAATGAGGAAAAATACCTTTAGAACAAAGAGGGAAATGATTAGATTATCCTATTGTTTTATTGGAGGTAAGAATGGTATTTTCTTTTACTTTTCTTTTTCTTTCAGTCATGGGGCTTGACCTCTGGGCCTGGGCACTATCCCTGAGCTTGTCAGGTCAAGGCTAGTGTTCTACCACTTGAACCACAATGCCACTTCCAGTTTTCTTTTTTTTATTGGTCATGGGACTTGAACTCTACGCCTTGGTGCTGTCTCTGAGCTCTTCAGCGCAAGGTTACTGCCTACCCCTTATGCCACAGCACCACTTCTGGTTTTCTGGTGATTTATTGGAGATAAAGAGACTCGCGGCCTTTAGTGCCCGGCTGGCTTTGAACCTCAATCCTCAGATCTCAGCCTCCTGAGTAGCTAGGATTATAGGCATAAGCCACAGCGCCCAGCTTCGCCTTTTTTTTTGGTGCTGGTCCTAGGGCTTATTTCTGCACCTGGCTGAAAATATTTATTTTGGGGACATAATTTTTTTTTTTCCAGTCCTGGGCTTGAGCTCAGGGCCTAAGCACTGTCCTTGGACTTTCTCAAGGCTAGAGCTCTACCACTTGAGCCTCAGAACCACTTTCAGCTTTTTCTATATATGTGGTACCAAGAAATGGAACCCGGGTCTTCGTGCGTGCTAGGCAAGCACTCTACCACTAGGCCAAACTCCCGGCCCGGGACATAATTTTTTTTAATTTTATTTTTAAGGTTATTTAATTGTCAGGGTGATGTATAGAGAGATTGCAGTTACATCATAAGGTAGTGAGTGCATTACTTCTTGAACATTGTTACCCCTTCTCATGTTTTTCTCCCACTTTTCCTCCCCCCACCTTTTCACAAGTTGTAGAGTTCATTTCCAACATGTTGTCCTGTGAATATCACTGTTACACTGCTTTGTACTTTGTCCTTTGTCTCATCATCTTGTTTTTCCCCTTCCTTTTCCTTATTCAAATAAATATATATACAGTACATCAGGTATCAAAGTCAGAAATAGAAACACAGGGGATAAACCGTAAAGGGGAATTAACAGAAAGAAAGCAAGAGAGTAAAGAATTAACTTCACATAGTTCATTACAAGCAGCAACCTCAAGGATAAATCTCTCGTTTCCCTCGCCTGAAGTTCATCTCACTTGGCCTCATCCTGTATGGCCAGTGTGTACATAGCTTTTGAGCTGTTGTGCTCCTCTGCTAGGAAAACCCTATACACTTACTGAACCATGGGGCCTGTGTTCCTTTGGGTCTGGCCTATTTCACGTAACATGATTTTTTTCCAAGTCTTCCCATTTCCTTACATATGAGGCAATGTTGTCCTTTGTGATGGCAGCATAGAATGATATTTTCAACTGCCAGGTAATTCTCTCTCCGAAGTAGATCTAATTTACATGGGATATAGATTTACAGACAGAAAGTTGATAATGATCTGGCTCAAGCCTGAACATTATTTTCTTTTTTATGTCTCAAAATTCTTCCACGTCTCCCAGAAATAACCCAGATTACTGAGTCCTGTATGTTGTGCTTCCTGTCAGCAATGCATTTTCTCCTGGAACATACAGGCTTGGCTCTACCACTGGTAATCCAGGTAGTTTGGAGGTTCTTCTGGAAAGTAGAGAAGTATAAAATGAGTTACTGCACACAAAAGCAAACAATGTGGTGTTTGGCGCACAGAGAATCCAAATAAATGCTAAAAACTGAACAATTCTACTCTCACTGTCAGCCACTCAAAGATTGTTTGCAGAGGTAAGGGCTGGGAAACAGCAGCGCTAAAGAACTTCAGTACACTGATACCCAGGCCAACAGGAATCAGCTAGTGTCTGCATCCTCAGCGCAGAAACACAAAACATCCTGTCACCTCCTAAGGGACTCCCAAGCTGAGAGTAGGGAGGTACATGGTGTTCCTTTCAGGAATTCCCAGGTCAGCACTCTGTGCCTTTCACCCAGATTCGCTGGTTGTTGACATGCTGTCAAACTTTAATGTTTTCTATCTCTGGCAGTTGCTCACCCTCCCGTTCTCCACTGAGACATTGGAAAGTAATGTGTAAACATTTTGTCACTTGATTGTAGAATACTCCCCAGGAAAAGGATACTCCTATATAACCTACAAGGCCATTATCAGTCCCAAGTCATTAGATAGAATACAGTAATTTCTTTTTTTTTTTTTTTACATTTTTTTTCACCAGTCATAGGACTTGAACTCAGGGCCTGAGCACTGTCCTTGGACTTTCTCAAGGCCAGAGCTCTGCCACTTGCCACAGCATCACTCCCAGCTTTTTTTTATGTATATGGTACTGAGGAATCAAACCTGGGCCTTTGTGCATGCTAGGCAAGCACTCTACCACTAGGCCAAACTCCCAGCCCCATAATTTCTTTGTTATTACTAACAGTACTATTATTTTTCCAGTAGTAGGCTTTGAACTCAAGGCCTCACACTTGCAAGTCAGGGAGTCTACCACTTGTCCGAGTCACTTTTGCTTTTACTGTTTTTGAGGTAGAATCTTGATAACTTTTGCCCAAGCTGGCCTCATACCTCTTCTTTTCCTGTCTCTGCCTCCTAAATAGCTAGGATTCTCTGGGGGTTAGGGTGGAGGTGAGGGCAGAGTACTACTATGCCAACCCGTAGGATCGCTGCCAACAGTATTGTAAACCCAATGCTTAGATATACTCTATACTATATGATTCAAAAGGCTGGGTAAGAGATTTATGTTTTTATTAGTTCAGGTCTAGAGTCCTAGACCTGTAATACCAGCTACTTTGGGGGCAGAGATCTGGAAGATAGCAGTTTGAGGCCAGCTTGGAAAGAAAGTGAGATACCATGTCAACAAAACAAAATGGGTATGGTCTTTACACCTGCCTCCCCCACTACTCAGGAAACCACAGTCAGAGAATCTCAGACAGAGCCATTCAGAGCAAAACTGCAAGACCCTTACCTTTAAAATAAGTGAAAAGGACCAGAGATGTGGCTCACAGAATAAAGCAACATCTGCCTACTAAGCCCAGGCTCGGTACTGTTTCAGAACCCAGCCTCTTGAGTAGCTCAGATACGCCTTCTAGTTCTGTGACATAGAGATTAGTTACCCTCTCTCTTCACGCTGATGGATTAAACCTGAAGGCTAATTAAAAAGTAAAAATTTCAATGCCACAATCTAGTTTCATAGTAGATACGGACATCATCAAATTTTCTCATGACAGCTCTTTCTGCATGAGCCAGTGATACAGAACTGCTAAGGTCGGGGAAATGTGGCTTTGAAGAGAAAGATGTTTGAAGGCCACTTGAAACTGTGTCTCATGACGTGCTTAGTAGGAGGACACTGGAAGTTTGGGGTGGAAGTTAGCCCAGATTTCGGTTAGGTGTAACTCTGAATGCCAAGCCTGCAGGACTAACTGGTGACTTGTTGCTCTGTGATACAGTCATAGACAGTACCAAAGCAGGCACAGTGGGTTCACGGGCAGCACAGAAACATGTAAGCTCTATGTGCCAGTTAGTTCTAGCTAATATTTCTATAACATACTAGAATCAGAAATTGATTTAAAACACACACACACATTTAGAATCTTAAAAGTCAACTTGCAGAGTCTTCAATATAAAATCTGAAATCTCCTTTATGTTTAGACTAAAACTTTACCTACAGTGATTGGTTGGCTCTAATTATCTTCATTGCTCATAGGGAAAGTTTTAAAGAATTAAAAGTAGATTTAAAGTAGGCAGGTTGGTTCCCTTCCAAGCATATATTGTTTCCACCAGAATATTTTGGGGGAAAATTTCCCTTTTTTTGCTGGCTTATAAGTTTGACAAGTCTATTATTCTTTATATTGGCACTTTCCTAGAAAATAGGCATCATGATTTATTTATTTTTTTTCTGTGTACATTTTTTTATTGTAATTAGTAAAAGGGTCACATGATATATTTGCCAGATAGAAGGTGCATTAATTCACATACATCGATACCCTTTCACATGTCTTGGTACCCATTTCCTCCCCCCCCCCCCACACCCAGGCATCATGATTTAGAAATGCAATGTCTTTGTGAATGAAGACCTCATAAGAACGAGTAGAAATTGCATGCGTGCATACACATATGCATGTATGTGTGTTTGCTGGTCCTGGGGCTTGAACTCAGGCCCTGGGCAATGTTCCTGAATTTTTCACTCAAGGCTAAAGTTCTTTTTGAGCCACACCCCCACTTTTGGCTTTTTTTTTTGGTGCTGGTCCTAGGGCTTAAAGTCAGGGCCTGATGTCATTCTAAAATATAGCAGCTTTTATTTAGCTACGTGCAGTGGCTCATGCCTATAATCCTAGCTACTCAGGAAGCTGAGATCTGAGGATCAAGATTCAAAGCTAGCTCTTCCACAGGAGGCCTACATGGTGCTGCCGCCATGTCTCTAGTGATTCCTGAGAAGTTCCAGCACATTTTGCGAGTACTCAACACTAACATCAATGGGCGGCGGAAAATAGCCTTTGCCATCACTGCCATTAAGGGTGTGGGGCGAAGATACTCTCATGTAGTGTTGAGGAAAGCAGACATCGACCTCACGAAGAGGGCTGGAGAACTCACAGAGGATGAGGTAGAACGTGTGATCACCATCATGCAGAATCCACATCAGTACAAAATTCCAGACTGGTTCCAAAACAGGCAGAAGGATGTAAAGGATGGAAAGTACAGCCACGTTCTGGCCAACGGTCTGGATAATAAGCTCCGTGAAGACCTGGAGCGGCTGAAGAAGATCCGAGCCCATAGAGGGCTGCGCCACTTCTGGGGCCTACGAGTCAGAGGCCAGCACACCAAGACCACTGGACGCCGTGGTCGCACTGTGGGTGTGTCCAAGAAGAAATGAGTCTGTAGGCCTTTTCTGTTAATAAATAGTTTATATACTGAAAAAAAAAAAAACAAAAAAAAAAAGATTCAAAGCTAGACCAGGCACTAAAGACTAATCACTAAAAAAAAGGGGAAGTGGTCCTGTAGCTTAAGAGGTAGGGGAGTAGCCTTGAGCTATAGAGCTCAGGAACAGCGCCCAGGCCAAGTTCAAGTCCCATGAACCACAGTGCCTGGGCACTGGGCACTCTCCCTGTGCTTTTTTAGTCAAGGCTAGCATGCTTGTACTTGAGCCACAGCTCCATTTCTTGGCCTTTTTTAAACCTATTGAAACAACTGAAAGTCCATGTCCTTTGGGGATTTCAGGTGGAATTTATGAAATGCAAATGAGATGAATGAGATGATAGGGTCTCACATGAAATGTTATAATTCTGCTTTTTAATCCATTCAATCCATCATAAACCTATGTGCCATTTCCTCATTCTTAGTGTTCTTTTAAATTCTGAGCAATGAGGGAGGTTTGTAATGTCTTTGAATACAGTGGAAAAGACGGGCTTTTGTGAAGACAAAAACATATTGCTGCTTGCTTTGCTTGAAATGAACAGGACTGCAGAGGCTATCCTGTGCCTACAACATTCTTCAAACTGGTAGACAAGACTAAATAAGTTTTTTTAGTTTCATATCAAAATGTTCTGTTTCCACATCTGTATTATGTCTAAATGTTCCTGTAAATCTAAATATTAACATAATTCTGATTTTTTTTGTTTTGTTATATTTTTAACAGGTAGCAGAGTCATATTTCCAGGAAGAAGACTGTATCCTTTTCTTTATTATAAGATTGGAGCCATAGGACTTTTAGACAACCATCCATGTTTAATATTGGAGAGTATGCAATCAATGCACAGATCACATGGTTTTCATGGAGTCTTGACAGTGACCTGACATAAAGGTGTAGGAAACACGTCATTCACTCTTGAAAATTCTCTATAAACACACCTTAATTTGACCTTCCATAAATAAGCCTTAATTTTATCAAAATTAAATATTTACTTATGTGCAGAAGAAAAAAGCACATATAATTGCTGAAAAATAAAATTCAAAAATCTATTGGATTTTGTTCCTGTCCTCATGCAAGTCAAATAGTATTTATAGAGTATAGTATAGGAGGATGTTACATACAGTAATCCTGTGACTGTCTTATTACAGCTACAGTCATGAGCTGTAAGGACAAGTTCTGAAAAGTGCATCAGTAGGTGATTTTGGTGCCAAGACGGCTATCCACTGTTAGTTAGTGGATAGTGCTTATAATTTTATGGACCCATGGTTATATCTGGTTCATCACTGACTGAAATGTCTCCTTATGTGGGTCATGAGTGTATTCCCTAGGAATAAGCAGGATAGATGTAGCAGAGTGCTAACCATGAGGAAGAAGCCCAGGGACAGTGCTCAGGCCCTGAGTTCATGCCCCAGGACTGACAATAAAAACAGAATGTATCTAAAGCATTTGATTTTCTGTATTAGTGTATAGTTTTCTTTTTTCTTTTTCTTTCTTTCCTTTTTTTCCCCCATATGTTCGAGGGAAGGATAAAAGGCTAAGGTAGGAGTTTCTCTCCTGGTCTTCTGGGTCAGCATTTAGAACATTGCCCAGAGGAAGGTAGCAAATTAATCTCATAAGATGGAGATGTATGTGGTACAGGTGGGAAAGGAAAAAGACCCTGGTGGTAATTTTGGCCTGTCATTGAGGGTGTGATCATTTGGTCTTGAGAAAAGCCTTCAATGGAGAATGCAGTAAGGGGTCAGGGTGGGTTTAAACCAGAAACAATCATATCATTGCCTGGCAGAAAATTATTTAAAGAGAGAATTTTAAAATGAAAAACATAGACAAAATATTCCATGTAGGTTGTTTCTAGTTAAATAACTTTTGTCTCTGCCAGAAATACATTCAGCAATTATATATAAGCTAAAACCTTTTTTTTTTTTTTTTTTTTGCCAGTCCTAGGCTTGAGCTCAGGGCCTGAGCCCTATCCTTGGACTTTCTCAAGGCTAGGGCTCTGCCACTTGAGCCTCAGCACCACTTTCAGCTTTTTTTTTATGCATGTGGTACCGAGGAATCGAACCCGGGCCTTCGTGCATGCTAGGCAAGCACTCTACCACTAGGCCAAACTCCCGCCCCCCCCCCTTTTTTTTTAATTAAAAAGAAATTTGGGGGGGGGCAGTTGTAGACCTTGAACTCGGGGCCTGAGCACTGTCCTTGGGCTTTCCCAAGTGTAGAGTTCTACCACTGCAGCCACAGCACTATTTCCAGCTTTTTTCTATATATGTGATACCGTGGAATCAAACCCAGATCTTCCTGCATGCTAGGCAAGCAGTCTACTACTGGACCAAACTCCCCGCCCCCTAAAACCTTTTAATGTCTTTTATTTGCTGATCATACAGAACCAAGTAGCTACCACTTAATCTACAATAAAATATTCCTACTTCCAAGCCAGGAAACCTTACATTAGATATGTTTATATTTAGAGTCCTCTCTGCTTTTGGGATCATACGCAAATTTCTCACTTAAGACAGCACATTCTTTTCCAAAGGGGTTTAATGTAAATAGCCTTGATTTCTATTTTCCTCAGCTTTCCTATTCAGATGAGAAAGCAGTAAAATTCATTCAGCTAGAACGGTTGTATCATGAGCAACTGCTTGCAAATCTTTCTGCTATACAAGAGCAATGGGGTGAGTACACAAAAATAGAGTAGAATTATCAATAATTAACAACCAGAAAGTAGAAGTTCCACAGTCAAGTTTCTATTGTAAAGCACAGGGCCTACTAGGTAGCTTGGTATGAAGCCCTTCCCTATCCTGTACAAGACCCTTGAGCTCATCCCTAACACCATAAAATAGAAGAGGAAAAGGAAGATGTTTCAAAGAGTGTTAGCCATTTGGTCACAGCTTTTCACTTGTGAGAAAATCATTTTCCTTGAATTGTGCTCTTGATAGGTGCCTAGATAAGAACTGTGCAGCTATTTGTATTTTTTCTGATTATCTTGTATGCACTACTAGCTAATTTAGTCTCTGGGATGATATTTCCTTATACTGTAAAGTAACCTTGTAACCTTGAGTAATCTTGTAGCTCTAACTGTGTTAACTCTTGAATTATTTGAGAGAAGGTAACTTTGCTTATTAATTTTTATTGGTAGTGCAAGCAAACTGTTTTTCCCTCCTGTTTTATAAGAGCCAGTGACTAACAAATATTTAAAATTTTAAATTTAGAAACCAAATGGAAAAGTGTACAGTCACATACAGTTACACCTCTAAGGAATTCAGAAAAAGGACTTAATGGAGAAGATTTTGAACAGCTTGCTAAGTTTTGTACAACTCATCAAGAGTAAGTATGTCATAATTAAATTCTAGTAGATTAGGTGATCGTGAAATATATAATCCATTTTTCTGTTATTTTTTCAAATCAAGAAATTAAAATGGGTATGGGGAAATTACTAGGCTCACTTTGGACCTTTGAAACAGACTTTTATGTGGTCCTCAGATCTCAGTTTCCTGAGTAGCTAGGATTATAGGCATGAGCCAATGATACCCAGCTAAAGCCTTTTTTTTGTAAGTTAAAGAAATTGACTTTCAATGTATTTTCCTCTTATTTTCAAAATACTTGATACATGTATTTCCCTTAATCTTTCTTATGGAACTAATAATTTTTTTAACATATTACAAATATTTTTAGCACTTAATAGATATTTACTTATACATAAGTGTGAGCATTGTATCTTTAGATAATTGCCCACAAATTATTACATATACTTTTTGGGGGGGGGAAGAGGGGGCATGTCATGTGGCTTGAACTCTGACCTCGGCGATGTCCCTGAGTTCTTCAGCTCAAGGTTACCACCCTACTCCTTGGCCTGGGCATTGTCCCTAAGCATTTCAACTCAAGGCTACCACCCTACCCTTGAGCCAAGCCCCGCTTCCTGTTTTCTAGAGCTTAATTGGAGATAAGAGTCTCAGGTACTTTTGTGCCTGGTCTGGCTTTGAACCTTGATCCTAGGATCTCATCTTCTTGTATAGCTAGGATGACAGGCGTGAGCTACCACACCTGGCCTTACTCATACTTTTTTTAGTATTTAAAATATTTTTCAGTTGGATGCGGGTGGCTCATGCCTGTCATCCTAGCTACTCAGAAAGCTGAGATCTGAGGATTGTGGTTTGAAGCCAGGCTGGGTAGGAAAGTCCCCCGGAGATTCATCTCCAGTAACTACCAAAAAAGCCAGAAATAGAGCAAACAGTGACCAAGCCCTGAGGTCAAGCCCTAGGACTGGAACAAAACGTTGTTTGTTTTTTGGGTTTTTTTTTTTTTTTTTAGTTATAGATACAGGTAAATGTAAGAGCTTCTTCATTTTTTTTCCATATACAAATGGTCTGTCCGATTAGTGCTCCAGATAGGATGTAAGATGTAGAATTCTTACCCCCACATTATAGAGCTCCCATTTGCCCAGGCTATGGCTTTATATGAATGGAGTATTTATAAGGATGTATTTGATGCTGAGTGTCACGTCCTGTGCTTTGCTCTGTTTCATTGCTCTGCAGATTCTTGATACACATGCACAGAGATTTCTGTAAATGTTTGGATTTTTCCATTTTTTTTTTTTTTTTTTTTGCCAGTCCTGGGCTTGAGCTCAGGGCCTGAGCCCTGTCCTTGAACTTTCTCAAGGCCAGCACTCTACCACTTGAGCCTCAGCACCACTTGCAGCTTTTTGCTATGTATGTGGGGTACCGAGGAATCGAAACCGGGTCTTCGTGCATGCAAGGCAAGCACTCTACCACTAGGCCAAACTCCCTGCCCCTGGATTTTTCCTTATTCCTTAATGTACAAATATTTTTGGTCACACCTTTGCTGTGTTGGGTATTCCTTAAAATTTAATAATTAAAAGTTACTTTTCTGGTCATCTGTTTCTGTGGTTAATTCCTATACAGTTTTCTCCTGCCATAATCTGTTGAGAGTGTGAGATAAGCTTGAATTTAAAAACATGAATGTCTGTGAAATGGTCTTTAAATATCTTATTAGCAAAATGTTAGCCTTTTTTTTTACTTCTGGAATTCAGAGTTTGGAGCTTCACTGGGTTGTTGGCTATGTAATGAAGAATAACTCATGCTATAGCTAACTGCCCTCTGAGCTGTGTAAGCTAGTGGTAGTATTTCAGCAATGGAAATGTTCTGGGCCAATATTAGATCTAGAGAAGCTGTATTGGTTTTATAGCCAGTTCAGTGATATTTGTTTGGAAGCATGCTGTACTCTTTTAATTTTTTCTTTCTTATTTTTTTCTTTCCAGCCCTCATTTACCAAAACATAAGGTAAAACATTCTTTCTTTTTAAAATATGGGGGAAGATATTAGTGTCACATGTCAGTTGCCTGGGCTTTTTTTTTTTTAAAGATATTTCTCAAGATAATTTTTAGTTTTCAAACATAAGATAACTGTTCCCCCCCCCAAAAAAATATGTTTTGAAACATTTTAGATATCAGCTATAGAGAAGTACCTGGGAAGGAAATGGTCCACACAGCTGACAGTGTCTGAAGATACAAAGGAAAGTGGAGCCACAGCCAGAGAGTCAGGTATGGAGAACTGCTTCTGTACTTACTTTTTGTACATACACTTCTTTTTTGTTTGTTTTGTTGTTGTTTGTTTTGGCCAGTTGTGAGGCTAGAACTCAGAGTCTAGGCACTGTCCCTGAGCTTTAGCTCAAGACTAACACTCTACCACTTGAACCACAACACCATTTCCATCTTTTTTCTGTATATATGATTAAGATTAGATGTTCAGAAACAGTCTTACCTACTTAAAACAACAACAACAACAACAAAACACTTGTCACTGTGCACTGATGGCTCACACCTGTAATCCTGGCTACTCAGGAGGCTGAGATCTGAGGATTGTGGTTCAAAGCCAGCCTGGGCACTAAAGTCCATGAGACTCTTATCTCCGACTAACCACCAGAAAACTGGAAGTGGTACTGTGGCTCAGTGTGGTAGAGCGATGATAGCCTTGATCTGAGAAGCTCGGGGGCGGCACCCAGACCCAGAGTTCAACCCCCATGACCAAAAAAATGAATAACAATTACTAGAGCTTGTTGTGGTTTCAATACCTGTAATCCCAGCTGAGGAAAGGAGATTATGAGTTTTGGCAGCATAGCAAGATCTGTGTCAAAAACCAAACAAACGTGGGCCAGGAGTTTGACCTAGTGGTAGAATACTTGCCTAGTATGCACGAAGACCCAGGTTCAGTTCCTCTGTACCACATAAATAGAAAAGCTGGAAGTTGTGCTCTGGCTCAAGCGGTAGAGCTCTAGTCTTGAGAAAGCCCAAGGACAATGCCCTGGTCCCAGGACTGGCACACACACACGCACGCACAACAGTATTAACCACAAAAATAATTGTTCAGTGAACTTTTTTTTTTTTGGGAGGGGGGTGGCCAGTCCTGGGCTTGAGTCCTTGGGCTTTCATAAGGCTAGAGCTCTACCACTTGAACCACAGCACCACTTCTGGCTTTTTTTTTCTATGTGTGTGGTACTGAGGAATTCAACCCAGGTCTTCATATATGCTAGGCAAGCACTGTATCACTAAGCCAACTCCAGGCCCTGAATGGACTTCATATGAAATCTGTCTGGGGTAATTATAAGAAATCTATTCTAGGGGGACAGGGAGTTTGGCCTAGCAGTAGAGTGCTTCCCTAGCATGCACAAAGACCCAGGTTTGATTTCTTGGTACCACATACGTATAAAAAGCCAGAAGTGGTGCTATGGCTCAAGTGATAGAGCCATGTCCTCCTTGAGAAAGCCCAAGGACAGTGCCAGGCCCTAAGCCTTGAGTTCAAGCCCCAGGACAGGCAAAAGAAAAAAGTAAAAAAGAAAATCATTCTGTGTCTGGGAGTGTGGCCTAGTGGTAAGAGTGCTTACCTAGCATGCAGGAAGCCCTGGATGCAAGGCATCCCCAAGAACCAATCCAGCTAGCTCCCTGGGCCCAAGCACACAGATGACCTTTGAATAAGAGACATCAGTGTTTGCTGGGCACAGGGGCTCACGCCTATAAATCCTGGCTACTCACGAAGCTGAGATCTGAGGATCGCAGTTCAGAGCCAGCCCAGGCACTAAAGTCTGTGAGACTCTTATCTCCAATTAACCACTAGGTAGGGTTGTAGCCTTGAGCTGAAGAGCTCAAGGGACAGTGCCCAGGCACAGAGTTCAAGCACTACAACCAACTAAAAAAAAAAAAAAAAAACAGAAAGAAAGAAAGAAATCCTATAAATCTAGATAGCCAAAAGTTCTCTCTTGGTAATTATCTACAGCAGCTTACTTCTTTCCATTAATCTGTATGTAAGTGTAAAGTATGTATATGTTTTATTCTACTTTGTACCTTCTGTCAAAAGACTTAGAAACTCATTTCTAAACATATGTTATTATAAATACAGTGGAAAATTGAGATGAACAAATCTTTTAGGGTGATTTATTTTTCTCCAGTGTTTCTTGAGCTTTCTCTAGGTCCTAGCGCCTAGCATTAAAGAAGGAAGCAGCAGGTGTGTGGTGAGCGGCTGCTGTTCTAGGTGGTAGGACTACTAGCAGTTGGCCCTAAGCCACCTTTTCATGTTTTCAAACGTGTAGCTCTGCTTCCCTTGAAGCAAGTTAGGGATGTTGCCTCAGATCAACCAAAAACCAGAGTAAAGTCAGGTGTGTAACAGCCAAAGCAGGAGCATGAATCCCAGAAGAGCTACTTAGTTAGCTTGGATGTGGCTGTGTCTCCATGAGGCACAGGCTGGGGTGAATGTTGTCATAGGCTCTTGGCCTGACCTTGAGGCAGATCACCGGTTCCCGCCCAGCCCTGTCTCTGGTAGTGTGGCACAGCGGGGAAAGCCCAGGCACTAGGAGAAAATTTCTCAAGAGAAGTTGGAGTATCCCTGTGTTATGCCTGTTATTAGTATGCGCCTTCTCTTCTCTACAAAGCACCCCTTGGCATTTTTAAACGAATCATTTTCATCATCTTTAGAGAGTGAAACATGTTCTGGCCTGGAACCAAGTCAAGAAAAACAGCATAAGAAGGCACCCCAGGAGAGCAGTCCTGGCTGGAGTCGGCTGGACACCCAGGCAGATGCCCGGGGCCTCCTGGTGACTACAGAAAAGGACCACATGGAGGAGCCGCTGTGCAGGCAGGAAGCCATGCCAGAGCGCCACACCCAGTCCCTGGAGACAGCAGGGAGCAGGTTTGGACCAGACTCTCCCAGGAAGGCTGGTGCAGATGACGGCTCCTTGCAGGCAGCTCACACAGAGGGCCCCCCAGAAGTGGCCAGAGGGGAGGCCATTGCTACTGGCCCTGAGGAGGAGCCACCTAGTGAGACGTTGATAAAGCCACTGGTCTTCCCAGACTGCGACCCTGCCCCTCATAGCTTGATTTCTGAGGACAAATGTTCACAGACTCGGAGACAAGGGCTCCACCTGCCACTTGAGGATGCTTCTGAGGCACTGTCCAGGGCTGCACTGGAGAACAATGCATTAAATGAACTCCGGGAATCTGATCGTGCAGACAGTGATGGAAAATCACCACAGAGTCAGAGTGACTCAGAGACTGGCTCTGAGAATGCACCTTGTCAAAATAAGAAAATATCTGACTTAACCACACAGACTCCAGAAGTGTGCATGGCCCCAGAGGACAGGGGAGATGAGGATGATCAAGTGAATAAGGAAACAGAAGACTATTTGAACAGCCTCTTGGGGTGCTTAAAAGATACTGAGGATTCTGTTTCTTATACGGATAACCAGGACGACGACGACAAGGACGACAGCTCTGAGCTGCTTCAAGACCTTTCTCCTGAAGAGGCCTCCTACACGCTCCCGGAGGGTCTGCCTACCGACGACAGCTCACTCTCGCTGGATGATCTTGCCAAAAGGATAGAGATCGCAGAGGTAAGTTAGAGATGAAGCAGAATCCAAAGTAAAATGAGATTCCAAAACTAAGAGATGTACAAAACAATGCTAGCTTTCTTTTGTTGCAAACATGAGGAAAATGTTTTTATTAATATATTTGGGGGGGGTTTTGGGGTTGTTGTTTTTTTTTTTGGTTTTTTTTTTGCCAGTCCTGGGCTTGGGCTCAGGGCCCGAGCACTGTCCTTGGACTTTCTCAAGGCTGGAACTCTACCACTTGAGCCTCAGCACCACTTCCGGCTTTTTCTATATATGTGGTACCAAGAAATCAAACCCAGGTCTTCGTGCATGCTAGGCAAGCACTTTAACCACTAGGCCAAACTCCCGGCCCCTTATTAATATATTTGTAACCATTGCTAGTGATATTTATTTGTATGTGTTTAGTAAAATGACATAATCACTATAATGTTCACAGTTGAAAAACTTAAATCTCATGCTTCCAGATGCAGCGCAGGACTCTATGTTTTTACGTATCATTCTAGGAGTTATGGGAAAACAGTAAGCATATCACAATGAGAAATCTATTTTTCTTCTCATATATCTAGAGAATAAAGTGTAACCAGTATCACTGTTTCCTCCCATTAATTCTCTGAAACAATGTAGCAAAACAAGGAAACGTTTTTCTTTTTTTTCTTTTTTTTTGTGGGTCAAGAACTCTGGACCTGGGTGTTGTCCCTGAGCTCTTCAGCTCAAAGCTACCACCACCGTTGAGCCATGTCCCTGCTTACAGTTTTCTAAAGGTTAATTGGAGATAAGAGTCTCGGGGTCTTTAGTGCCTGGGTATCTTTGAACCTCCATCCTCAGACTTTAGTCTCCTGAGTAGGATTGCAGATGTGATCCACCACACCCAGCCAGGGAAAACATTTTAAAGCATAAGTACCCTACTTATCTAGATCATTTAAACTATTAAGTTGCCAAAAAAAAAAAAAAGTCAAGGAAAGATGGCCATTTTTCTTTGTTTAATAATCCAATTTTTAGAAATAGTGTGAAAGAGAAAATATGAAAGGCATGCTGACACTAAAGTGGCCTGGCCAGACGAGAAGAGCAGGCAGACTGTTGCGGAGGGCTGGGGGCAGCTCCCATATGTTCCACAGGCTTGGGAAGGAGTTCTGCGCTCCGTGCCCTGGGCTCTGTGTTCCTGCTCTCTGAGCTTGCTTGCCTCATGAAAATTACTGAGCCATCTGTCTATTCTCCACTCTAATCTTGTTTTTCATGTTGGCCTTTGAGTCCCAGTCACACTCTTTGTTTTCTGTCAACTTCAGGAAAGCAATGCAAAAGAAACAGCAAAATAGATAACAATATTGTTATATGAATATATATAAAAGTAGACTTGAGAAAAGCCTTGTACAATAAGTGTTACTCTGCTGGGGCCAGGAGTTTGGCCTAGTGGTTAAAGTGCTTGCCTAGCATGCATGAAGACCCGGGTTCAATTCCTTGGTACCACATCCTTAAAAAAAGCCAGAAGTGGTGCTGAGGCTCAAGTGGTAGAGTTCTAGCCTTGAGAAAAGTCCAAGGACAGTGCTCAGGCCCTGAGCTTAAGCCCAGGACTGGCAAAAAAAAAAAAAAAAAAAAGTGTTACTCTGCTTTTTTCCTTTGTTAGTTACTTTATAAAGTGTCCAAGCAATTGGCCCAGTAGCCCTTCTGCATATTTTAACCAGATTATTTGATTGTCCTGTACAGCCAGCCCATACAACACTGTGAGTTTGCTTCTTTCTCCTAAGATGGTTCACCATTGCTTGCTGAGAGCAGAGTCTGTCTGGAGATGACAAGTTCTGGAAGTGGAGGGTGTGCAGGTGTGCAAAAGTGATGGGCACAGAGCACAGCATTTGGAATTTGGTGCTTTGAATTACCTTTGAATTTACAGCAGATTAAAATGGCAAATTTATGTTACATAGATTTTAGTGTAACTTAAGGTATAGTTTTTGTTTTAAAAAAAAAAAGCTACTAGAGCTAATTGCGAGTACAAGGTGTTACTCAACTATGAAATTAGTGATGTCAGAACCAAAAGAAATTGTCATTTCTCAAATTCACATCTAATACCCATTTTCCCATTACATAATGGCCAACAATAGGAATTATGTATACTTTTAGTTTCCGTTGTCTTCTCTGTTAAAGTAATGGTGGGTAAAAGTTTATTTTCTGGTCTGGGAGTATGGCTCAGGGGTAGAGCATCTGCCTAGCAAGCCCAAGTCCCAACAACAGGACTGCTCTACTTTCTGAATATTTACTTCTCTGTCCTAACAGATATGCTTTAAAAAATGAAAGAGAGATTTTTGAGCTAAGTAAAATATCCCGGCAATAGTGCTTTCATTTACAAGTACAAACTTGTATGTATGTAGATAGGTAGGTAGATTAGTGTATATCTGTACATGTGTACATACACGTATGTGTGTATGACTATAAATACTAAGAGACTGAGCCAGTGCCTTGTACTTGCTAGGCATGCATTGTATGCATGCGTGTATATGTGTGTGTGTGTGTGTGTGTGTGTGTGTTTATATAGGTAGGTAGGTAAGTAGGGTAGGTTGTGGTTAGGAGAGAAGGTAAGTACTGGGAATTGAGTACACTGCCTTGTACTTGCTAGGCATGCAGTGTGTGTGTGTGTGTGTGTGTGTGTGTTTATATAGGTAGGTAGGTAGGTAGGTAGGGTAAGTTGGTGGTTAGGAGAGAAGGTAAGTACTGGGAATAGAGTCCACTGCCTTGTACTTGCTAGGCATGCACTTTATCACTGAACTACACTCCCAACATTTCTTTTTTTGGTGGGGAGAGTGGTCATGGGGCTTAAATTCTGGGCCTGGGTGCTATTGCTGAGATCTTCTGCTCAAAGCCACCATCCTTCCCCTGGAACCACAGGGCCACTTCCAGTTTTCTAGTGGTTAATTGGAGATAAGCGTCTCATGGGTTTTGTTGTGCCTGGTCTGGCTTTGAACTGCTGGCCTCAGATCTCAGCCTCCTGAGTAGCTAGGCTTACAGGCATGAGCCACCTTGCCCAGCTTTCTCCTTCATTTCTGATTTTTTTTTTGGCCAGTCCTGGGACTTGAACTCAGGGCCTGAGCACTGTTCTTGATCTTTCGCAAGTTTAGAGCTCTAACACTTGAGCCACAACACCACTTCTAGCTTTTCCCATGTATGTGGTACCAAGGAATCAAACCTAGGGCTTCATGCATGCTAGGCAAGCACTCTTAACACTAGGCCAAACTGCCAGCACCTAGCCACTGCTTTCTTTGCACCAGCACTCCCTCATTGTTTAGCTTTGGCTCCAGGGTTTCTGATAACCATAGGCTATAGAAGCACTAATTTTACTAGACTCATCTCATTTCAGGAGAACCAAAAACAGATCCACTACTTTAATTCACTAGTGTAAAAAGTATGTGTTCACAGGACCTGGAGCATGGCCTCGTGGTAGAGTGCTTGCCTAGCATGCACTAAGTCCTGGGTTTGACTCCTCAGTACCACATATACCGAGGAAGCCTCAAGTGGTGCTGTGGCTCAACTGGCAGAGTGCTTGCCTTGAGAAAGCCCAAAGGCAGTGCCCAGGCCCTGAGTTCAAGTCCCAGGACCAATTAAAAAAAAGTGTATGTGGGCCGGGAGTTTGGCCTAGTGGTAGAGTGCTCAGGCCCTGAGTTTAAGCCCAGAACTGGCACCCCCCAAAAAAGTGTTCACAAACCTTTTTTAATTTGGTAAACGTTTTTCAAACAGAGGAATAATTTCACTAAGCAATAGCTTAATATCTAAATCATTGCCATTATTTCTTGATAAAGTGACAGATGATCATCAAGAGTATAGTATCCATTGTTTGAAAATAGGAATCAAGGCAGAACTTAGTGGCAGACTCAGCTCTCAGGAGAATGATTGCAATCCACTCAAGTATAGCCCTAGCCCAAAGCAAAAGCTCTATTTGAAAAATAACTAAACCAAAAGAGGTTGAGGGTGTGATCAGTAACCTACTACTTAGTAGGCCCAGAGTTCAAACCTCAGGACAGTCCATGTTCCATCCAGGAAGATTCAGGGGGAGTGCTGTGTCCCAGTTGTGGGGCTTTCCTTACGTTTATGTACATTATGATGTGCAGTGATAAACACACATTAAAAATTGAGTAAACGCTTTTTATTTATTTATTTATTTATTTAGGTCAGCTGTGGGACTTAAACGCTGGGCCTGCTGTCGGTGAGCTCTTCAGCTCAAGGCTCGTGTTCCGTCATGTTGAGCCACAGCACCATTCCTGGGTTTCTGCTAGTTAGTTGGAGATAAGAGTCTCACGGTTTCGTGGACTTTCGTTCCTGGGCTGGCTTTGATTCACGATCCTCAAATCTCAAGCTCTTGAGTAGTGAGGATCACAGCCATGAGCCACAGGTGCCCCTGATAAGTTCTTTTTGAAATGGGAGTCTCACTGTACTGTTGAGGCTGATCTCAAACTCAGCCTCCCAAAATAACTGGCCCTCTGTAATAAGACCCCATCTCAGCAACCAACCAACCAACCAGACACATAAACAAACATGAAAAAGTCATAGGCTGTAGTCCGGAGACAGCCCCTGTGGAGCAGAGGCCACTAACTGTGATAAGCCATGCCTGTTTCATTACCACGCCCAAGCCAACCTACAGCAACGGGAAAACCTCACTATTTCTAAAAGCTGGTGGAGACTTTGCTGTTGGGGTTTTTGAAAGCTTTTCATCTGGGACAAGTCAACTTCTGTTCCTTCCTTTTGGTCTCATGAGCAAAGTTAACTACTTTGCCTACTTTTCCCATGTGAAGTGAGCCTCACAGCTCTGGCTGTGTGGCAGGGAGAAAAATGACAGCCCCCACTTGCAGTTAGGTCTGTTTGCAGAGAGTCCGTCTTTGACTTCCAGTGGCCTCTGCTGCAGTCTCCAGCGCTGCTGCCTCCTGCTGAGGAAAGTGTCTCCTGGCCCAGTTTGCTGCTTAGGATCTATTCCAGGTCTGGTGAGTGGCCGCTCTGTGAAGTCAGGGGTGGCATGGCAGCTGGCGTGGTAGCTCTGCTCGTCCCAGCCACAGGGGAAATAGATTCTCCTGACAAGAGTGTAGAAAAGGATTTAGGGGAAATGGTTAAGATGCAAATTATGTAGCCATCTAACAAGGCCCCAGGGAAAAACATAGCTTATTGGTGATTTGTACAGGATAGAGTCTCTGCTTTTTCTTGTCAGCTTATTTTTAAATGTTCTACTTATAGTCTGTGCTTTGTGATCCTTGCATTTTCTGCATGGAGCTCCTTTTCTTTTCCAGTTTAATTACTTAAGTTCACAGCTTTACTGCCTCTTCCTTTACATTTGCAATTGCCATTTATGAAGTCCCATTCTTTATCAGCCTCTCCTCCCATGGCCTTTCATTAGTGTTAGCACTGTATAGCCATTGCTCGAAAACAGTTACCCAGAGGCCGAAAGGTCATAGGAGATGAAATAATCAGTGTAGAGTACAGGGAGCTTTCCAAGCCTTCTCTAGGAGGGTACATTTTCTTAAAACTATGATTACGATGGCTCACACCTGTAATCTTAGCTACTCAGGGGGCTGAGATCTGAGGATGGAAGTTCAAAGCCAAAGCCAGCCCGGGCACTAAAGACCCAGAGACTCTTATCTCCAATTAATCACTAGAAAATGAGAAGTGGGGCAGTGGCTCCTGGGGGTAAGGTGGTAGCCTCGAGCTGAAAAGCTCAGGCCTTGAGTTTAAACCCCAGGATCCACCAAAAAAAAAAAAAAAAGATGATAGCTTTAAGCTGGGCACTGTGGCACACACCTGTAACCATAGCCACCCCAGGAGGCTCAGATTTGAGGATTACATTTTGAAGCCAACACAGGCATGAAAATCTATTAGACTCTTTTTTTTTTTTGCCAGCACTGTCTGATTGTGTGTGTGTGTATGTGTGTGTGTGTATGTGTGTGTGTATCACGGGGCTTGAACTGGGCCTGAGCACTGTCCTTGGGTTCTTTTTCTCAAGGCTAGAGCTCTACCACTTGAGCCTCAGCACCACTTCCAGCTTTTTTCTATGTATGTGGTACCAAGGAATTGAACTCAGGTCTTCGTGCATGCTAGGCAAACACTCTACCACTAGGCCAAACTCCCGGCCCTGTCCCTGAGCTCTTTAGCTCAAGGCTACTGCCCTACCCCTGGGCCTGGGAGGTGTCCCAGAGCTCTTCAGCTCAAGGCTATTGCCCTACCCTGGAGTCACAACACCACTTCCCTTTTTCTAGTGATTAGTTGTAGATCAGAGTCTTAGGGACTTTAGTGCCCTGGCTGGCTTTGAACCATGACCCTCAGATATCAGCCTCCTGAATATCTAGGATTACATGTGTAAGCCAGCATTGCTGGCCCCTGTCCTTGAGATTTTTTTTTTTTTTTGCCAGTCCTGGGCTTGATCTCAGGCCCTAAGCACTGTCCTTGGACTTTCTCAAGGCTAGAGCTCTACCACTTGAGCCTCAGCACCACTTTCAGCTTTTTTTTTTATGTATGTGGTACAGATTCAAACCCCGGGTCTTCATTCATGCTAAGCAAGCACTCTACCACTAGGCCAAACTCTCAGCCTCTGTCCTTGAGATTTCTTAAGGCTAGCACTCTACCACTTGAGCCACAGCACCTCTTCTGACTTTTTCTGTATATGTAGTGCCAAAGAATGGAAACTAGGGCTTAGTGCGTGTTAGACAAGCACTCTACCTGTAGGCTGTGCTCGCAGCCCCATCCATGAGACTCTTATCTACACTATCAAAAGGCTAGAACTGAAGCTATGGCTCAAATGGTGCAGCACTAACAATGAGCAAAAACAACTCACGGGCAACATCAAAGCCCTGAGCTCAAGCCCAGGACTAGCACACACACATACACAAATCCAGTGATTAAACCAAGCATGTCCATGGGTCCCTAGGTGACAGATAGTCTGTTCGTGTAAGCATCTCACATAGGAGTCCTCCACACTCCCTGTACTGCTAGGCTGGATGTGCAAGACACAGGGCTCTTGGCACACCGCCTGAACTGTCTTCTGTTCCAGCAGTCAGCCAGGCCCCTTGCTGCCTCCCAGATTTACCTCGCACATAGACGGTCACCTGTGCTTTCTTCTTCTGGGTTAGGTCAGCAGTGCCCTGAAGTGACGAACCTGTCTCCATATCTCTTTCTTCCCAAGCCTCAACATCTAGGTCAGGCCTTTTCCTCATGCAAGGTGGCAGGCACAGTGCCTGGCTCATGGCCAGTTTTCTATCATGAATGTCCTTAGTCACTGAAACACATAATGTCTATTCCCTCCACACTTGTCACCTCTGAGTACTGATGAGAGGAGGCGAGTTGAGCATTGTTTCCTGAGTCCTGGTCCTGCACCGTCTGACTGCCTGTACCATGCTGTCTCCTGGACTGCAGTGCAGGCGCCTGGGGGGAGGATCTGGCCAAGCATGGCTGCATGCAGTGTAATGGCCACTGTCTGAATTCAGCAAGACCTTTTCACCCCGGTTCACTTAGAATGACAGGTACATGTAGTCTAAAGGTGATATATGGAGGGTTATAGGTACATAGCCAGGTGATGAGTACCGTGTCACCCCTTCCCTCCCTTTCTCCTCGCTTTTCCTTCCCATCTCTACCCACAAGTTAGATAGTTCGTTTTTAGCAGTGTCTAGTGAGTGCCACTGCTTCATTTGTTCACCTTTGTAATACATACATTTTACAAGCATATTTTGGTTTTTAAGAAAAAGACAACATTAATCAAATGAGCTAGATGCTATCTCTGTAAATTCCTCAGTATGCTTCTAAACTTATAAGGGCTACAGAAGGGATGCAACTGTTTAAGATTTCCTGCAGGGGGGGGAGGGATACGGGTACCAAGACATGTGAAAGGGTATCAATGTATGTGAATTAATGCACCTTCTATCTGGCAAATATCATGTAACCCTTTTACTAATTACAATAAAAAAAAAAGATTTCCTGCAGGGTGAGAAGTGCAGTAGTGCCTGGCCTTCTCACTGTTTTTCTCCTGAGGGTATTACTGCCTTGTCTCTTGTACAAAACATTGAGGTAGTCCTTAGTCTTTGTAGACACTAGGAAGCTCCTGGTTTTATTTGTTAAAATATTCTTTTTCTTGCCAGGCATGGTGGCTCACCCCTGTTGTAGTTGTGTCCAGAGGTGGACAATCTGTGAGACCACTCAGAACACGATTGAGATGTTAAGTTTATTGAGCCGGGAAGGAGCAGACTAGGACAATGCCCCAAGGTCAGGATCTCAGAATGCAGCCCCATCTGTAAAAGGAGGTAGTTTTTCAAGAAGGCCAGCAAACATGCTGGGGGTTTACACCATAAACCTCCTCCTCTTCCTTTATCTGTAGTCAAGATGCATCTGGTTGTGGGTGCCAGGATGTCTCAAGATACCTTAGTCTAGGTAAAAGATTGTGATAAGTTCAGATAAACAGTGACAGAGGGAAGCATGGGGAAGGAGAGGGCTCTAAACCTAATCTCTACAATTCCATAACAATATATTTTCCACATTTTCCACATTACACTATAATCCTAGCTACTCAGGAGGTTGAGATCTAAGAATCGTAGTTCAAAGCCAGCCCAGGCACTAAAGACTGTTAGTCTTTATCTCCAATTAACTACTAGAAAACCCAAAGTGGGGCTGTGCTCAAGGGGTAGGGTGGTAGCCTTGAGTTTAAGAGCTCAGGGACAGTGCCCAGGCCCAGAGTTCAAGCCCCACAACCGTCAAAAAAGAAAAAAAAAAAAATATATATATACACACACACATGTGTATAATACATATATACATTTTTTTCTTAAATCAATCTGTTAAATTTCATCATCAGTATGCTTTGTTTTTCCTTCCTTGGCTGTCCTCATTGCAGCGTTATGAGTTAGCACTGTGGGTCTGTCCTGGGCCACCAGGTTCTTTCTGGCAACAACTCTCCTTCTCGACTCCAGCTGTGATTCGTTCAGCAGTTTGCTTTGCTGGGAGTCATGGATATTAATCCACTTCTTTTCATCAGCTTTCCCCTCCATCAAGTCTTTACCTAGCAAATCTGGTCATTCGTTTAAGTATCTCTTACCTGGGGAGATAGGTAAGATCTGTTTCTGGAAGCTGCATAAACTACTTCAGACAGACAAAACAAAACAAAATCCATTAGTCCTATTTGAAATTTTTGTCCATTTCACTTTAGTTGTAATAAAGATAAGGCAGGAGGGCCAGGAGTTTGGCCTAGTGGTAGAGTGCTTGCCTAGCATGCATAAAGACCCGGGTTCAATTCCTCGGTTCCTTATACATAGAAAAAAGCCAGAAGTGGTGCTGAGGCTCAAGTGGTAGAGCTCTAGCCTTGAGAAAGTCCAAGGACAGTGCTCAGGCCCTGGGCTTAAGTCCAGGTCTGGCAAAAAAATAATAATAATAAGGCAGAAGTTTGGCCTAGGTTGTAGTGTTTGCCTATCATGCTTAAAGACCCGGTACCACATACATAGAAAAGCCAGAAGTGGTGCTGAGGCTCAAGTGGTAGAGCTCTAGCCTTTAGGAATGCCCAAGGACAGTGTCAGGCCCTGAGTTCAAGCCCCCCAGGACTGGCCAAAAAAAAAAAAAAACAAAGGCAACAAAGGGAACTTAATAGTTATAGAGAAAAAAAGATCTTTCCCCACTATGGAAGTAGCAAGAAGGCTGTCCTGAGTTTGGGTACAGACTCCGCTCGTTACTGATGTAACATCCTCAGGCAGTTGTTCGAGCTCTTGAGGTGGCTTCTTCATAAAGTGGGACTGATGGTGCCTGGGCAAGTGTTAAAAACACTGACTGGGACGTGGCTTGTCAGGACAGAGTATGCACACCCACAGAACTAAAGTTATTATTTTTTTTTTTTGCCAGTCCTGGGCTTGAGCTCAGGGCCTGAGCACTGTCCTTGGACTTTCTCAAGGCTAGAGCTCTACCACTTGAGCCTCAGCACCACTTCCGGCTTTTTTGTATGTATGTGGTACCGAGGAATCGAACCCGGGTCTTTGTGCATGCTAGGCAAGCACTTTTAACCACTAGGCCAAACTCCCAGCCCTAAAGTTATTTTTTTATAACCAGTTTATGTTGTAAGTTCTACATAAGATGCCCGTGGAGGTTTCAGTGGAAGGGTAGTGGTAGAGGTGGCTTAAGCCTGTAATCCTAGCTACTCAGAGGGCTGAAATTTGAGGATCGAGATTCAAAGCCAACTCCAGCACTAAACTCAGTGACTCTTATCTCCAATTAATCACTAGAAAAGGGGAAGTGGGGCTGTGGCTCAAAGGATAGGGCGGTAGCCTTGAGCTGGAGAACTTCTAGGGACAGCACCTAGAACAAGAGTTCAAGCCCCATGACCTATAAAAAATAAAATAAAATAAAAAGATTTTTTATCTTTCTGAGCATGGACTGGGCCCTGGGTTTGATTCTAGCACCACAAATAACATACATAAAAAATTAAATTCCTTATCGCTTAATATGGACAATGATAATATATACACTCTACATATATACATATATAGTATACTCTATACAGTGCCACGCTAGGGCTCATCCTGTTTTTGTGTTTTCTTCCTTATAGTATACTGGGGTTTGAAGCCAAGTTTGTGCACTTATTAGGCAAGCATTCTGCCACTTGAACCATACGATCAGCTCCTTGGTAGTTTTTCAGAGTCTTGCGTTTTTGCTTGAGGATCCAGCCTCAAACTGTGATCCTCTAGTCTGTGTCCCTGCCCCAGTAGTTGAGTTACATGAACGCAGCTACCTTTCTTTACTTTCTGCCTTAAAAAAAGTTTGCCTGACCTTGGACCAGGATCCTCCCAATCTGTGCTAACCAAGTAGCTGGATTATATGTGCACACCATTGTAGCCCTTGGAACTAGTTTAAATAGGATCATTTTTCTAAGTGAAAACAGCTCTCCAACTTCTGTACCAGTAACACTAAAACCCCTAAACTTCCCACACTGTCTAGTGGTTGTAGGATATGTATGTCATCCCAGATAATTAGGAGATGGAAGATCATTTGAGCCCAGGAATTCTAAGTCAACTTAGGCAAAGAGCAACACCACATTTTGAAACTAATCAAACAGAAAATACCATCCTCTTGGGCTGGGAGTATGGCTTAGTGGTAGATTGCGTGCCTAGCATGCAGGAAGCCCTGGATTCGACTCCTCAGTACGACATAAAAAAATGCCAGAATGGTGTTGTGGCTCAAGTGGTAGAGCACTAGCCTTGAGCAAAAAAGCTCAGGGACAGTGCTCAGGACCTGAGTCCAGCAGCACCCACTCGTCATAGACGAATTCACTATTGGTGAATACATGTGTCTTGTATGGAAGATGGATAGCGATAATAACTTGGTGGAAATACATTCTTTAATGTCCATTTTTAATCCTTTGCTCCTTAGAAACTCAAGATTTCTGGGCTGGGAGTGTGGCTTAGTGGAAAAGGGTATGCCTAGCATGCATGAAGCCCTAGGTTCAATTCCTTGGTACCACACACACACACACACACAGAGGGAGGGAGAGAGACAGAGAGACAGAGACAGAGACAGAGGGAGGGAGGGAGGGAGAGAAAGCCAAAGTGGTGCTGTGGCTCATGTGGTAGACTGCTAGCCTTTAGCAAAAGGAAGCTCAGAGATAGTGCCCAGGCCCAGGACTCCCATCCTGGCGTCTGCCTGGCTTCTTCTCTTGCAGCTCCTAAATTATGTTTGATTTTTGGGTTTTTGAGACAGGGTCTCACGCTGTAGCCCAAGCTGACCTAGAACTCAAACTCCGATTACCATTTCCCACAGAGTGCTAGGACTACAGTGATGAGCTAGAGGTTTTGCTTTTTCTCTTTTTTACTTTATCTTCATTATAAATGTGATATACAGTGGGGTATATGTCAGATAATGAGTACAAAATATCACCTCTTCCCTAGTTTCAGCTTTGCTTTTAAAGAGGTAGGATGTAGGCAGGAGAGAAGTGGCCCCAATGAAAACTAAAACGCAGTATAAAAAGAGATATCAGTGGCCAGGAATTTGGCCTAGTGGTAGAATACTTGCCTAGCATGCACAAAGACCCAGGTTTGATTCCTTGGCACCACATATACATAGAAAAAGCCAGAAATGGTGCTGTGGCTCAAGTGGTAGAGCTCTAGCTTTGAGAAAGCCCAAGGACAGTGCTCAGCCCCGAGTTCAAGGCCCAGGACTGGCAAAAAGAGAGAGAGGGGTGGGGGGAGAGATAGCAGGACTGGGAGTTTGGCCTAGTGGTAGAGTGCTTGCCTAGCATGCACGAAGACCCGGGTTTGATTCCTCAGTACTACATACATAGAAGAAAGCCAGAAATGGTGCCGAGGCTCAAGTGGTAGAGCTCTAGCCTTGAGAAAAAGAACCCAAGGACAGTGCTCAGGCCCTGAGTCCATGCCCAGGACTGGGCGTCAGGCACAGTGACTCACACCTGTAATCCTAGCTACTGGGGAGACGGAGATCTGAGGATCAAGGTTCAAAGCCAGCCCAGGCACTAAAGACTGTGAGACTCTTATCTCCAGTTAATCACTAGAAAACTAGAAGTGGAAGTGGTGCAATAATTCAAGGGGGAACTCAGAGACAATCCCCAGGCCCAGAGTTCAAGTCCCATGGCCAACAAAGAGAGAGGGAGATAGCATTAGGGGTAAGGGGTAAAGAGGTATTAGTTTGCTTTTTCTATGTAGGATCAAATTGTAAATATTTTAGGCTTTAGGCTTGACTGGTTTCTAATTCAATTTTACTTACAAAAATGGGCAACTAGGGCTGGGATGTAGCTCAGTGGCAAAGCGCTTGTATATATATGGTGCCTAGTTGCTCACACCTGTAATCCTAGCTACTCGGGAGGCTGAGATGAGGATCAAGGTTCAAAGCCAACCTAAGCACTAAAGACTATGAGACTCTTATCTCCAGTTAACCATTAGAAAACCAGAAGTGGAGCTGTGGCTAAAGCAGTAGGGTGGATAGCCTTGAGCTGAAAAGCTCAGGGACAGTGCCCAGACCAAGTTCAAGCCCCATGACCCACCAAAAAAAAAAAAAAAAAGGCAACTAGACCATTAGACCATGTAAGGTAGCGTGTGTGTGTATGTAATCCCAACACTGGAGAGACTGAAGAAGGAGAATGGAGAATCTGAGGACATTCTGGGCTTCTGTTGCAAGACTCTGTCTCAAAAAAAAACAAAAACAAAAACAAAAAACCAGGTCTCTGCCCTATGGGCTATGGTTTGCCAAGCATAGCATAGAGGTAATGTCTCTATAGTAAACCAGCTCTTGGAGAAATTCTAAAAGAAGAGCCCTCAAGGCCTTTTGAGTATCGAGCATATTTAGCAAATTCTTGGTTAATTTCTTATAGGACCCTCGGGCAACAGTCTTTTGGTGTTAGAAGTTGGTTATGTGTGTACATATATGCATGACATGGCCAGTACTGAGGTTTGAACTCGAGGCCTTATTTTTGTGAGACAGGAGCCCTGCCGCTCTTTTTCTTTTGGTTGCTTTTTTGGATAGGGTCGTGTGCTTCCACCTTAGCCAGCCTAGACTGCATTCTGCTATCTAGGACTTCCCGTGTAGATGAAATCACACTACACCTGGCTGATTTGTTGAGGTTGAGTCTTGCTAACTTTTTATGATCCTCCTGATGTGGGATTCCAGGCATGCATAAGTTTGGAATTAAATATAACTAAGGTTTCATATATTTAGATCTTAAAAACTCCCGATGAATGGGAAATGCTGGTTGAGCTCTGCCGCATTTTAGGTGAGACCCAGCCTCATGACAAGCCCAGGGCAGGAAATGCTTCTCTCAGAAAGGGCTCCCAGAGGAGTCTGGCCTCCTGCCCTCAACAGCTGCACCCGAGTGTGCTGGACACAGTGCTCCCCTGGGGTCCCAGGGTCAGGGCAGGCCCAGGAGAATTCAAGGTTTTATGCGTGGGTATCTTGCCTGCACAAGAGTAAAGATTTTACCCTGTTAGATTCAGGGAACTGTACTTTTTTTTAAAAAATAGAAATTAGATGCATCTCCTGAGTGTTGCATCAGTTTAGCCTGTTGTGGTTACATGAGGAATATTGTTGCTATGTTCCCCTGCTGGTGCTTCTGATCCCTGGCAGGTTGTTCCAGCAGAAGGGCTGGTCTCTATACTGAAAAAGAAGAATGACTCAGTAGGCGAGCGTCCTGCCCAAATGCAGCAGAGACCCTCCAGGCGAAGAGTGAGGTTCCAGGAAGAGGGCGACCACCTGGATCCAGGTAAGCCATCAGCCCGGGTCTAGAGGTGCCAGCCGTCAGTGTCTGTTGAAAGAACACATTACTGTGTGATGGCCTGAGAGCAAGAAAGTCCATAGATGCATGGTTAAAGGGGAAAAGGGAGTTTTATTAGTTAGTCTGCAACTGCCTTGTCCTGGACTAGCTCCTCTCCTCTCCTTTCCATAGGCCTCTTGCCTCTCTGCAGGCCTGTCAGCAGGCTTCTCACCTCTCTGCAGGCCTGGGTACATCCATCCCGCTCTGGACCCCCCAGCCCTATGTGTCAGATGCCCAGCAGTGACATCCACTCAGGGTGGGACTTCCTGCCCTTCTGGTTCTCATTCTGCCTGGCAGTGCTATTGAGGTGAAAACACCTTAACACAGATGAAGATAGCACAGCCTAGATTGGCTGAAAGTTGCAGTCCTCTTGATCTTCATTTTGGCTATGCTCGGCCCTGCCCCCAGCAGCAGCATGCACGCAGGGCGGGACTTCACAGCTCCTCTGGTTATCACAGCTGCATCGTAGGATTTTGCCTACAAGATTTGTAAAGAATCTATAAGCTTAGTTGCTTACCTTCTTGGGGAGACACATTTAAAGAAGAAAACAGTCTTAAATTATTTTGAAGCATTTTTGCACTAAGTAAACCAAATTCAACTCCTCAGCTCATAGATAATTTTCAGTATTGAGAACTCATTTCAGTCTCTTTCTTTTCTGCTTCTCTTGTTTTATATGAGCTCTTTTTTGTCTTTATAGTGACCAGATAAAAACTTCTCCTTCACATGGGAAGCTCTTGCGAGTGTGTTCTTTGTGCTCTGTGAGAACACACTCACAAGGGGTCTGTGCCACAGCAGGGACACGCACTGTTAAAAGAGGAGAGGGCTGGGAGTTTGGCCTTTTGGTTAGAGTGCTTGCCTAGCGTGCACAGAGACCCAGGTTTGATTCCTCAGAACCGCCTACATAGAAAAGCCGGAAGTGGTGGTGTGGCTCAAATGGTAGAGCACTATCCCTGAGGGGAAAAAAATCAGCCCAAGGACAGTGCTCAGGCCCTGATTTCAATCCCCAGGACTGGCAAAAAAAAAAAAGAGGAGAGCCATGGGGCGGGGAGTTTGGCCTAGTGGTAGAGTGCTTGCCTAGCATGCACGAAGACCCAGTTTCGATTCCTCAGTACCACATACATAGAAAACAGACAGAGGTGGTGCTGGGTCTCAAGTGGTAGAGCTCTAGCCTTGAGAAGAAAGGAGCCTGTGGGGCTGACAAGCATGTCAGGTGATGGAGGCAGGTCATTGACAGGACCTTCACAGACGCGTGAGCCGATAGCCTTGCGCAATGCCAAGAACTGAGCCTCCTCTTAAAGGGCTAGTTCTTCCAGCACTTCAGAGTTCTTACACGTTAGAAAACTGCTTAAAATTCAATCATGAGTCTTGCACATCTTCCACCTTCTGAGGTGGAAAATTAATTTTAACTTACAAGTGCTGCTGCTCATAAAAATGCTTGATTTTTCCAAAATATTTGTCTCTTTAATTAGAAATTATCATTAACATCTTTCAATAAAAAGTACCTCCTTTGCTCAATTCAGAAAAATGGATGCAATATTGTTATTAAAAACATCCAGCTTGGTATGTGGTGGCTCACGCCGGTAATCCCACTCAGGAGGCTGAGATCTGAGGATCGCGGTTCAAAGCCAGCCAGGCTCTGATAGTCTGTGAGACTCTCCAGTTAACTGCTAGAAAAATGGAAGTGGCCCTGAAGAGCTCAGGCCCAGAGTTCAAGCCCCATGACCTACAAAAACAACAACAACAATAACAAAAATCCAACCCAAGTTAAGCAAAATAGCAAATCCATTCACAGACTGAAACGTCACTGCTCCGTTAGCATCCATTTCCCAAGTGTAACTCACTGCCCTCCAGAGGTGCTCTGTGGCTCATTACAGAATTGACCTTTCCTTGCGGTGGTGCCCCGTTGTGAGCTCCTGCGTAGGAACGAGGCGTAGTGAAATCCCGTACCGCGGAGGACCTGGCCCATTGTCTCCTTCATGGAGCTCTGATGCTCCTGGTAGAACCGAGCCGCTATTAATGTCAGCACTAAGGAGTGGCTCAAATGTGACTCTGTAGGCGTGGATAGGCCTCCCTCTAGAGTCTGTGTGTCAGCCCTTTATCACGATTGCCGAGGGGTGCCCATGGGCACACGCACACACACGCGCGCGCACACAGTCCGCAGTGTTGTGACCAGGCCTCCTCCCTCCTCTCGTTCGCAGATGAAGCTGGAGGCGGCTCCTGCATCCTGCTGCTCCTGCTGTGTGTGGCCACCGTGCTGCTGAGCGTGGGCTGCACGGCGCTCTACTGCACGTTCGGGGACCTGGAGTCGCCTGTCTGTATGGACTTTGCAGACAACATGGACTTCTATTACACTAAGTTCCTTCAGGGAATGGCGGAAGTCAAGCACTGGATCTACCTCTCCTAGGACCAATCCACAGGGACAGGCCTGCTGGCCGTGAGAAGGAAATACAAACCTTTCTGAACGGCTTTTATCTCAGTTCTGAAGTACTCCCCTTCCCGACGGACGAGTGGAAGGAGCCTAGAAGGCCACGTGAGGACAGGAGTACCACCCTGCCCAGCTTGGTGGCTCTGGGGGAAGTGACGAGAGGCCTCCGGGTCACCTGACTGTACGGGACCTTCTGCTCATTTGCTGGTTGTAGCATCACTTCCACTTTCTCACGCAATAAGCTTGTTTGTCACCAAAAAAATACTGTATAGTTTCAGTGTCATCTTTTAGTTAGCCTTGGAAGCTGTGTAATGTTGGCTTTTGCATTGTTTCCAGACATGGTTCTCCATTTGTAAAATGGTGTGTATATGGGTGTGGGTGTTGGTATGTACACGTGTGTGGGCTTCAGTTTCTATAAGCAACTCTTGAGCCCAGAGTAAGAAAGAGTATCTTTATTCTTTTAACTTGACTATGATGTGCAGGCACAATACTTGAAGAAGGCTTAGCTGTGGACTAGATGAAATACGGCCCCAGCATGAAGAGCTGACAGAGCTGTGGCACTTCACTTGATTGATGTGCCAAGAATTAACCATAGGCCTGAAGGCAAAAAATTAAGAGGTTCCCTTTCTCTCAGGCAAGAGTTTCCCATAGACTCAACCTAAAACCCTGAGTGATGAACCCAGTTCCACCCGGCAAGCCACTCACGGAGCACCTAGAGTGCTCTCAGAATCTGAGGACTGGAATACAATGCCCACTGTGGCTGTTCACATGACAGAAGCCAGTGCTTCCGTGAGTGAAATGAAACCACCATGTGTAATTCAGGTTTGAATCTGTTTGATGTGCAATCTATCATGGTTTGATTTAGACCATTAAGGTCATTAAGTGGAAATTCAATCATACCTTACATAGACCAGTGTCAGGTTTTCTTTAAATTTCTCATTAGGTGGCCTTTCCTTATGTAAGGTACAGTGGCTAACATCTAGGAAGCCTTGCTTTGACTTTTTATATCTTAGACAGCACTTAAAAAAAAAAACAAAACCATGAACTATAGTTTTTTAGCAAGTGATCATTTTACCCTGTTTTTCTGTTGGCATTGTGGGGAAGGAGAGGGAAAATGGACTTGACATGGCTACTGGCTGGCTCAGTACCTCCCATCATGCTTCTGCTTATTTATTTAGGCCAAGGAATTTTAAAGGGCTTTTTGTAGAAGCTGAATGTATGTTGCTGAGCATGCATTCAGTTTTCACAATGCCATACATTCAATTATGTACTTAGAGGTTTGATTTTTCTATAATTTCATTGTGTTTTTAGGCTGATTCTTAAGTTTTTTCACTTATGATACTGTTTGACTTGTCTATCATGAACTGTAATATTTTCAATGGTTATAGATCAAAGTTATTTATTTAGAAGTGTACAGGATAAGAAATTTAGATTCCTTATACTGAAGATTATTTTAATGTCTTATAAATTTTAAGAATTTGTATTCAAATTGTATGTAAAATAGAAACATGTCCATGGTACTATCCAAAGTAGTTCTATAAACACCACTTGCAAGTTTCTCTAGGGGTCTTCATGTCACAGACAAGCCTCTTCTGCTTCCACCCTTGTCATTTCCAGTCGCAGGAATTTGACAGTCCTTCTCCTGAGCAATCCTTCTCTTGAGGACAGAAGTTAAGGTTGTCTTCCTCCTCATCTCTCTGGGTCAAGGTCAAAGTCCCCAGTAGTCACCATTGTGATATGGCCTCTAGGCTACGTGGGCCACTCTCCTGGCCCCTCACAGGACATGTCCTGGTACAGCAGGGTTCCCCCCTCCAGATACAGCAAAGGAGCCTGGGAGCACATTGGCTTCTCCATCAAAGTAGGTGTGAAATCTCACCTAGAAGACAATGACAGCAACTCTTAGAACTGTAATTCTCTTTTATTGCATGAATTGGAGCAATCCGCTTGGTAGTGAGAGCAACACGTAAAGAACATCAGTTTACCAAAATGTAATTTCTTTGAAGCATTGTCAACTGTTTTTACCTAATCTTCCTTAAAAACTGTATTGCAGGACATCAAATCAAGCTTGTGATTTAAAATGTACACCAACCAAATGTCTCAGTGACTTTATTTGAACCCTCAGTGTTAGAGAAAAAGCAGAACGATTTCAGTAGTGGTCTGGGCCCTCAGCCGGAGCTGTCTGTTGGAGGAAATCTTCATAGGTCCCTAAGTAAAGCCTCCTTCACTTCAAAAATACCTCCCTACTCACACCTGCCATCGAGCAGAAATCTACTCGACAAACTCATCCTTCCCCTGGCAAGCTGACTTTGTAGAGCTGGGAGGAGTTGGGACTGCATGCAGGAACATGGGACCGGGAAGGGAGGCATCCGCCTGCAAGGAGGGATGGATGCTAGCTCTTCCTAGAGAGGCAGAAGCCTGGGTGAGAGCAGCAGAGCTGAAAATGGGGCTGACGGGGAGGGGAGGGAGAACAGAGAAGAAAGGCAAGAAATCAGCTCTTAGCCTGCTTTTCTGATGCCAAGCTTAGGATCTGTATGCCCACTACGAAGACAGGCTGAATTTTTATCTTACTGCCTACCTGGCCTATGTAACTCTCTAGTTCTTTGGGCTGATTTGATATTAACTTGTATTTGTGTACTGGTATATGTAATATTTGTAGCATTTAACATTCCTTTAATGCTTGGATTGGTACACACATTTCTCTTGAGCCCAGTTTTTATAACTTCAAGGTCCATTTTATATTCTGTCACGTTATTTTCATCTTTAAAGAGTGATCAGAGTGAGTTAGGTGGCTCCGTCCTTTATGCTCGCACCTCAGGAGGCTGAGATCTGAGGCTAATGATTCATAGCTACCCCAGGCATAAATGTTCATGAGACTTTTTTTTTTTTTTTGCCAGTCCTGAGCTTGAACTCAGGGCCTGAGCACTGTCCTTGAACCTTCTCAAGGCCTTTACTAGTACAGGCCTTGAGTTAAAACCCATTACTGAGAAGAAAAAAAAAAAACCCTCAAGTCTGTAGAATTTCAGTTATTTCTATTCATAAACAAAAGTGAGAGCTACCTGAAATAAAATGTCTCCGAAACATAGCTTTGTGTCTCCTACAGGATTGCTTTGCTGGTCCAAATCCACAGGTTTTGGGTTTTGCACTCAGGTCAGCTACCGTGAGCCAGAAACAAATGTGAGATGTGGCCTGTGAAATCCAAGCAAATCTATCACCTTTGTCACTCAGGCCTCACCTGTCCGCAACAAGAGTCCTCTGACCATTTTTTACAGGGCAGGGGAGGGAAGCTTGGCTTTCTCGACCTGGTCTCTTCAGCAGAAAGTCTCATTCCTTGTAAACAAGTGCATTAGCTGCTGTCTTTGCTTCAGCCCAGTGATAATTGACAAGACAGCAGGAGAGCCAGGAGCTGGCCCCTGGGTCATGACACAGCATGAGACATGATACAGGACAGATGAGCTCATGTGACCTGGGAGTGCCCTGTCTAGGAAGAAAGGCAGTTCTAATGTAGGGCACCATCCGTGTCATGACCGCATGTATGTGCACAGTGATTCTTGGATTTAGCAGAGGAAAAAGAACAGAATCCTGGACGTCACACATGGGGCTAAGTGTCTGTATGTGATTCTTCTTGCTAGTCATTAGGCGGGAACATTGAAAGGCTCAGTCATTTAAATAGGAGCCATGGGAGGAGTGACAGAAGAAAAACTCCAGAGGGCAGGGAATTAGATCAGCCTCACGAGGCTGCTTTTATAACCCTGCAAGGCAACCAGGGAAGCCCAAGACCACCTCAGGACAAGAGAACCCCAACTTTGGGCCCTGTCTTTAGAGACCACAGGTCTTGCCTTGCACGAAGGGCTTTTAGGGGGTGGAAAGGCTGAGGCAACCCCCCTGAAAATTAATCCTAATGCATTGCATTTGATTCCTACATGACTTCTTTCTCAATACAGGTACGCCCCTCCTGGGGAGAGCGGGTGGGGTTGAGCTGCCTTCTGTGTACACCCCAGCTTTTGGTCCTTCCACCTCCTGGCCACCTGATAGCAGACAGAATACAGTGGCCAGCCTATGTGTGCCAGGTGTGGTCCTTGCCACTCGGCCCATGTGATGGCTGCTCCAGCCATCTCACCTCTGTCCCTAGCCAGCCTCACACACTCCTTGTGCTGCTTGGGCCAGGGATGGGCAAAGCCTCTGAGCTGACACAGTCAGAACCCACCTCGACCCTTGAAAGGCTGGACAGCAGGACAAGAAGTGGTAGGACACCTGTGTGTAAGGCCTGCCAAAAGGAAACTCCATGCAGTTCAGGAGAAGAGGGTTTATTATGTGAGGAGAGAGCAGCCTCCTGCTCCCAAGATGGAGTTCAGCGAGCACGAGAGCCAAGGGAAGAAGTCATTTCTTCCAGACAGTCCTAACACTGTAGTCATAGCCCGCCAAGCCCTGTGTCTGGCTGCTACTGTAAGATGCCTGAGGAAAGCCAACTTGAGAGAAGGACTCCATTGCCTCACAATTCTGAGGTTTGGGGTTTCCATTCATGACCCATTTACTATGGTGCCTTGGACATGAGCCACAGAGAGAAGTAGAGGGAATGGGGTTCCCTTCAAGGGACCTTTGCCCCCCTCTAGGCCCCATCTCTTAAAACCTCTACCCTCTCTCCAAAGTCAGAGCCAGCTCCACATGGGCCTGTCTGGGCAGGTCGTCCTTTCTACCTGTATAAGCTGGGAGATCTCTCTCCTGGTTGCTTTTCTGGTTTGGGGAGCTTTTCCCCTTTCTCTGGGGTGATTTGGATTTCTGCCTCCAGCAGAGACACAGAGCCCTAGGATCAGGATTTTTTTTTTTTTTTCCATTTGGCTTGGGGCTTGAACCCTGGGGCCTGGGCTCTGTCCCTGAGCTTCTTTTGCCCAAGGCTAACACTTGAGCCACAGTGCCACTTGTGGCTTTTTCTGAGTAGTTTTAGTTTTATTTTTTGCCAGTCCCAGGCTTGAACTCATGAGCCTAGGCACTACCCTTGGGCTTTCCAAGACTAGAGCTCTACCACTTGAGTCACAGTACCATTTCTGCCTTTTTCTACATATGTGGTACTGAGGAATCGAACCTGGCCCCCTGAATAGTTTTATTTGAGCTAAGAGTCTCACAGACTTTCCTTCTCTGTCTGACTTCAAACCACAATAATCAGATCTCAGCCTCCTGAGTAGTTAGGATTGCAGTCATGAATCCCTGGCTCCTGGCTAGGGTTGGGATTTTTTATGGATGCCACCAGAACAGGTTTTGATGCATTACGAGATTCATTATAAACAGAATAAAGATGCAGAAAAGAAAAACTGAAGCAAGGCAAAAGTTTGAGGAAGAACTCCAGTGCCTGTTTATCCAGGTTTAATACAAGTTCCATTTTAAGAAGGCCAAGATAAAAATAAATCCAGGGGTTGGCCGGGAGTGTGGCCTATTGTTAAGAGTGCTGGCCTACCATGCACAAATACCCGGGTTCGATTCCTCAGTACCACATACATAGAAAAAGCCAGAAATGGTGCTCTGGTTCAAGTGGTAGAGCTCTAGCCTTGAGAAAACCCAAGGACAGTGCTCAGGCCCTGAGCCCAAGCTCGGGACTGGCCAAAAAAAAAGATTAAGTCCAGGGGCTCCTCTGACTGAATTTCACGCCTCTGCTGGTTTCATGCCTACCATCAGCATCTATGCTAATGCCAAAGCGAGAAAAAGAAAAATTACAATTCTACCTTTTCTTGTGTGAATAGCCAGATAATAACCACCATTTTTTTAAAAGAAGGTGTAGCCTGCGTAACTCACCTGTCTATGTCTCGGGTCTCCCTAGTGTGAGGTGGATAAAGAGGAAAAGGCTCTATCGCATCCTTCCTAGAAGCATGTCTTCTTACTCAGAAGCGATGACTTGGTGACCTAGTTCCAGTTACAGAGTGGGGCTTCAAGGAATCCTGACGATAATGGCTCCAAATAGCCCTGTGCTTATTATGTCTCCCAGGCAGGTGATTCCAAAGACCAGGCAGTGATGGAGAGCCTGTTCCTGCCGGGCTTCTGGGCTGAGGGAGAGACAGGGGCCTCGCGTCTCTCAAGAACACCAAGTCAGTCCCCACACCCATCATTCTCCTGCATCCTTGCTTCCTCCCCGGGGCAGGAGCCCTGAGGACTCATCCTGCTCACTGCCACGTCCTCCTCCAGCAGCTGCAAAACCCCCGTCAGGGGCTTTCCTCAGGGCTAGACAGGTTTTCTGGCCGTCTGCTCACCTACGTGGATGAAGCCAGTGTTCAGACCCAAGGCAGAAGCTCCAGGCATTCCACCACAGGCTCAGGCGCCTGCCTATAGATGCCAGCTGGAGAGAGCGGTGACGAGAAAGGTTTCTCGTGGCTCAGACAGCGCTTCATCTTCAGCTCTACCCTGAAACAGACGGGACTGGGAGTGAGAGAGGTTTTCTCCCTCTGCTAACTGGGTGCTGGGTGCAGCACCCAGGCAGCACAGACCAAGGCCTTGCTTTGGAGAAGCCACTGGCTGTTCCTGGTGGTCGGCTGTGAGCCAAAGTAAGAAATGCAACACCAGCCTGGCATGAGACAGGGTCTCTAAGTTGTTTATCCCCACAGCAGGCCATGACACGCGTGGCTTCCTTCCTAAATACTGTTAAGTGGATGAAGCTGAACTCAAACCCAAACCTGGAGGGTATGGGGACAGGTGAGGTGTGTGGCAGGTGAGGTGTGGGGACAGGTGAGGTGTGTGGCAGGTGAGGTGTGTGGCAGGTGAGGTGTGGGGACAGGTGGGGTGTGTGGCCGGTGAGGTGTGGGGACAGGTAAGGTGTGTGGCAGGTGAGGTGTGGGGACAGGTGAGGTGTGTGACAGGTGGGGTGTGTGGCAGGTGAGGTGTGGGGACAGGTGAGGTGTGGGGACAGGTGAGGTGTGTGGCAGGTGAGGTGTGGGGACAGGTGAGGTGTGGGGACAGGTGAGGTGTGTGGCAGGTGAGGTGTGGGGACAGGTGGGGTGTGTGGCAGGTGAGGTGTGGGGACAGGTGAGGTGTGGGGACAGGTGAGGTGTGTGGCAGGTGAGGTGTGTGACAGGTGAGGTGTGTGGCAGGTGAGGTGTGGGGACAGGTGAGGTGTGTGGCAGGTGAGGTGTGTGACAGGTGAGGTGTGTGGCAGGTGAGGTGTGGGGACAGGTGAGGTGTGTGGCAGGTGAGGTGTGGGGACAGGTGAGGTGTGGGGAGAGGTGAGGTGTGTGGCAGGTGAGGTGTGTGGCAGGTGAGGTGTGGGGACAGGAGAGGTGTGGGGACAGGTGAGGTGTGGGGACAGGTGGGGTGTGTGTCAGGTGAGGTGTGGGGACAGGTGGGGTGTGTGGCAGGTGAGGTGTGTGGCAGGTGAGGTGTGGGGACAGGTGAGGTGTGGGGAGAGGTGAGGTGTGGGGACAGGTGAGGTGTGTGGCAGGTGAGGTGTGTGGCAGGTGAGGTGTGTGTCAGGTGAGCTGTGGGGACAGGTGGGGTGTGTGTCAGGTGGGGTGTGTGTCAGGTGAGGTGTGTGTCAGGTGAGGTGTGTGGCAGGTGAGGTGTGGGGACAGGTGAGGTGTGTGGCAGGTGAGGTGTGTGGCAGGTGAGGTGCGTGGCAGGTGAGGTGTGTGGCAGGTGAGGTGCGTGGCAGGTGAGGTGTGTGGCAGGTGAGGTGTTTGGCAGGTGAGGTGTGGGGACAGGTGGGGTGTGTGGCAGGTGAGGTGTGGGGACAGGTGAGGTGTGTGGCAGGTGAGGTGTGTGACAGGTGAGGTGTGTGGCAGGTGAGGTGTGGGGACAGGTGGGGTGTGTGGCAGATGAGGTGTGGGGACAGGTGAGGTGTGTGGCAGGTGAGGTGTGTGACAGGTGAGGTGTTTGGCAGGTGAGGTGTGGGGACAGGTGGGGTGTGTGGCAGGTGAGGTGTGGGGACAGGTGAGGTGTGTGGCAGGTGAGGTGTGTGACAGGTGAGGTGTGTGGCAGGTGAGGTGTGGGGACAGGTGGGGTGTGTGGCAGATGAGGTGTGGGGACAGGTGAGGTGTGTGGCAGGTGAGGTGTGGGGACAGGTGAGGTGTGTGGCAGGTGAGGTGTGTGGCAGGTGAGGTGTGGGGACAGGTGGGGTGTGTGGCAGATGAGGTGTGGGGACAGGTGAGGTGTGTGACAGGTGAGGTGTGGGGACAGGTGAGGTGTGTGGCAGGTGAGGTGTGTGGCAGGTGAGGTGTGGGGACAGGTGGGGTGTGTGGCAGTTGAGGTGTGGGGACAGGTGAGGTGTGGGGACAGGAGAGGTGTGGGGACAGGTGAGGTGTGTGGCAGGTGAGGTGTGGGGACAGGTGAGGTGTGTGACAGGTGAGGTGCGTGGCAGGTGAGGTGTGGGGGCAGGTGAGGTGTGTGGCAGGTGAGGTGTGGGGACAGGTGGGGTGTGTGGCAGGTGAGGTGTGGGGACAGGTGAGGTGTGGGGACAGGAGAGGTGTGTGGCAGGTGGGGTGTGTGGCAGGTGAGGTGTGTGGCAGGTGAGGTGTGTGGCAGGTGAGGTGTGTGACAGGTGAGGTGTGGGGACAGGAGAGGTGTGTAGCAGGTGAGGTGTGGGGACAGGTGAGGTGTGTGGCAGGTGAGGTGTGTGGCAGGTGAGGTGTGGGGACAGGTGGGGTGTGTGGCAGGTGAGGTGTGTGACAGGTGAGGTGTGGGGACAGGTGAGGTGTGGGGACAGGTGAGGTGTGGGGACAGGGGAGGTGTGGGGACAGGAGAGGTGTGTAGCAGGTGAGGTGTGGGGACAGGTGAGGTGTGTGGCAGGTGAGGTGTGGGGACAGGTGGGGTGTGTGGCAGGTGAGGTGTGGGGACAGGTGAGGTGTGGGGACAGGAGAGGTGTGTGGCAGGTGGGGTGTGTGGCAGGTGAGGTGTGTGGCAGGTGAGGTGTGGGGACAGGTAAGGTGTGTGGCAGGTAAGGTGTGGGGACAGGTGAGGTGTGCAGCAGGCAAGGTCGGGGGGTGAGGCATAGGCCAATCCCATGCGGGGAAGGGAGCCTCATCCTCCAGGCCCCTGCCTGGCAGCCATTCCTGCATTTCAGAACAAGGAATCCACCCAATTGACACGTTGAAAGTGTTTGGAATAGTCCTAATTTTGATTTGTAAAAGGTTTTTTGTGCCTGTCCCAGGGCTTGAACTGAGTGCCCGGGCTCTGTCTCCAGGCTTTTGTTTGTGCCCTTGCTAGCACTCCACCACTTGAGCCACAGCTCCACTTCCGGCTTTTTTGGTAGTTAATTGGAGATAAGAATCTCATAGACAGCAGGGGGTGGCTCACCCCTGTAATCCTAGCTACTCAGGAGGCTGAGATCTGAGGACCAAGATTCAAAGCCTGCCAGGCCATGATTTCCTCATGGAATCTTCAGGATACTGAAAAGGGGTGCGTGGAAAAAGGGTCTGCATTGTGGTGCTTCTGAGGCCAGGCATTCCGGGATCCTGGCTCTAGAAGTTTAGGTTAAACTGAGAAGTCAAAAGTCTCGGGCGTCTAAACCGGGTGCGGTGGCGCACCCTGTAACCCTAGCTACTCAGGAGGCTCAGATCTGAGGAACACGGTTCAAAGCCAGCCTGGGCACTAAAAAGCCTGTGAGACTCTTATCCCCAGTTGACCACGAGAAAACCCGAAGTGGGGCTGTGGCTCAAGGGGTAGGGCGGTAGCCTTGAGCTGAAGAGTTCAAGGACAGAGCCCAGGTCCAGAGTTCAAGTCTCAGGCATGGAGAAATAGAGAGATTATGCCCAGAAAGAAAAGTATGACACACCACAGAGGAACAGGGAAGGGCGGGCCTTTTATTATTAAGTCACAAAGCAGGAGGGGATAGCAGAGCTCAGCTTATGAAGGCAGACACACCCCATAGTGGTCTTGTAGCCCTCTGTGAGATCAGAGGGGGATGTGTAGAGGGGGCAGGGGAGTGTCCACACCCATCACGCAGGTCCCTAGAGGACAAGGACGACGACGTAGACCGAGACGAGGGTCTGCGGGTGCTGTCTCTAGCCTCCAGCAAGACCATCGCCCCTGCACATGCTCTCTCCATCTTCAGCAGTCTTTTATGGCTGAACCATGTGTCCAAACGACATATGTCGGACCAGTATCAGCATGACCTAGCCAGACCTGGGTAGAAATGCCCATCCCCGACCCCACCCAGCCCTACTGACCCAGAAATCCAGGGACTAGGGCTCATCTGTGTTTCACCAAAGCCCCCTAGTGATGCTGGCACACGCTGGGCGTGGCGGCTCATGCCTGTAAACTAGCTAGCAGCTACTCAGCTATCTTAGACATCTCCAGTTAACCCACCAGAAAACCGGAAGTGGCACTGTGGCTCAAGGGGTAGGGTGGTAGTCTTGAGCCAAGCGGCTGAAGGAAAGCATCCAGGCCCAGAGTTCAAGCCCCATGACCGACAAAAACCGAAAAACCAGAAATAAAAAGCACATCTGAGAAGGTGCTTATTGCTTCGTGGCTGCATCTGTTCAGTTATTAAGCCCGTGAGTGCTTTCCTGAACTACGGACACAGGGGGCAATTTGGCAGGCTGATCCCCAGTTGTCATATTTACTCTTGCAAAACTCTTTGCTACTCTTTCCTCAACCATCCACACGTCTCTGTCAGAAGACTTTTGACCACTCAGACCTAAGAGACAGTGAACTTTATACACCCCAGCACCAAGTCGTGGTGAGAACTAAGAAGTACAGGGGCGCTCTTAGGAATTCTCACTGGCTTGATTCAAGCACTTCAGCTATATTAGACTGAGACACACAGCCAACAGTGTGCACATGTGTGCATGCGTGTGTGTGTGTGTGTGTGTGTGTGTGAGAGAGAGAGAGAGAGAGAGAGAGAGAGGGAGGGAGGGAGAGAGAGAGAGAGAGAGAGAGAGAGAGAGAGAGAGAGAGAGAGAGAGAGAGAGAGAGAGAGAGAGAGAGAGGGAGAGGGAGAGGGAGAGGGAGAGAGACGGACATGGAGACAGCAGGGCAGACCAGCAGAAAGGAATGCCAGGAAAAAGCTGGTGCTGCAGCCTTGTGCCCAGGGAGCCATCTTCTGCTATGGAGAGCCTCTGTGAAACTCACAGTCCAGTGACTTGAATGTTCATCTCACCTGAAAAATTCGTCCAGAAACATCTGCATGGCCGCTGGATCCACAGTGCCTGCCTCCTGAGTTGCTGGGATTCCAGGGGTAAGCCACAGCACCAGCTCCATTCTCATGTTTAATAGTGAGAAAAGTCTCGTGAAGAGCTAAATATGCATAGCAAACTATGCTGTCTGTGGCCGCCCTCGCCAGGAACTGGACTGGCCCCTGGGAGGTGTCTCCTCACCAGCCGGCCTGGGATGGATTCACTCTAGCCCTGAAAGACGGTTCCACAGAGGATCCAGAGAATGCAGAACCTGAAATCCAGTTTCAGAAATGGAGTCTTTTCTGGAAAAACAAATGCTTTTCCCAAGAGGATAAAATTTCTATCTTGGGCCAGGATTGTAGCCTAGCGGTAGAGTGCTTGCCTAGCACGCGCGAAACGCTGGGTTCACTTCCTCTGTACTGCACACACAGCAAAAGCCGGAAGTGGCACTGTGGCTCAAGTGGTAGAGTGCTAGCCTTAAACAAACAGTGTCCAAGGACAGTGCCCAGGCCCCAGTTCAAGTCCCAAACTGGCCAAAAAAAATGTATCTGTGCATTAGTGTGGCTATCACAAAGAAGCTCCCAGGGCAGCCCAGGAGGCCTGCAGCAGATGGTGAGAGCCAGGCTGAGGGGCTGTGGACCCCCAACTAGTGTGTGGCCTGAGAAACATTCTGCACTAGGGCCACGTGTGTGGTGGGGCAAGGCTGTGTTGATGTGGAGGGGGCTGAAGAGGAGCAGCCGCCGCAGGCAGCCTGGCTGGGTGGCAGAGGGGCAGGGCAGAGCTCCGCTTCTTTGGAAGCTGGACTTCACCTGAGCTCCACCTGCCCTAAAGAACTTCTCGGCACTGGTCCGGGCATCCATGCCAAAGGCTCTCAGCTGCCCTTTCCTACTGCCCCCCTCATTCCTCTCCTCTCCCGCATTCCCTGGGGCTGGGGAGAAGAGCCATCTTCCTGTATGCCCCACCAGGACACAGGTGGTGGGGGCAGGGGAAGTTTACACAAGCTCTGGCCAGAAGCCAGCCCTGCTCTGAGGAACACATGCAGTGAAGGCTCTTGGGAAGCAAAGAAATGACCCGACCACAGAGACCACATCCACGGCCCCTGCCTCAGAGTCTGGGCCTTACCTTCTGCCTGGCTGTGATGGTAGGGTGCACTAACGAGCTCTTCTTTTGTTGGTTTACCAGCTGCACCTAAAGGAGGGGGGACCCATGTGCCCGGTGTTTTCAGCAAAAGCCAAGAGGTGGTTGAAAGCCGAGGGACAAAATTTTTGTTGCTGGGCCAAGAATGTGGCCTAGAGGTACAGTGCTTGCCTAGCATGCACGAAGACCCGGGTTCGATTCCTCAGTACCACATACATAGAAAAAGCCAGAACTGGTTCTGTGGCTCAAGTGATAGAGCTCTAGCCTTGAGAAAGCCCAAGGACAGTGCTCAGGCCCCAAGTTCAAGCCCCAGGACTGGAAAAACAAAATTCCACTAGGAGAAAGACACTGCTATAGTAAAAACTAACAAGCCTTTGAAGCTTCACATCCTCACTCAGTTTAAAACCTTCGGCTTTTGGGTTTGAAAAGTTACTTATGTACTTTAGCCTTTCCTTTAAACATGATATTAAAAGTAGAACTTTCAGAACTGTAAAAATGACTGGCCTATACCCAACACTTCAGAGTCACGAGGACTGAGAGCGCATTGGAGATGCAGAATGAACATGTTCCAGCTTGTTCTGCAGGAAACTGCTAGAGGGATGTGATTTAGCATTCTCTAACAGGCAAGGATTTCAAAATGTGGTCTTTGAACACAAGGCTCCGAAGTCACCTGGAAACAAGCTTTAATCATAGCCTAAGAAGTTCTGTTCTGTCCCTGCCCCCAGCCCCAATTCCTAACACACAGCAGACCCTCAGATCTCACCACAGTAATTCAGGAATAAGCCTTGCTCACTGAAAATAAGAGTAGTCAGGAGGGAAAATGGAAGAACAATGAGGGCGGGTGACAATGTCCCACACTGCCTTCCTTATGTAACTGTACCCCACTCCACCCCACCGTCCAATAAAAGAACAGCTATCCAAACAAAAGACAGGGCCAGGAGCATGGCCCAGTGGTACAGTGCTTGCCTAGCATGCATGAAGACCAGGGTTTCATTCCTCAGTACCACATACATAGAAAAAGCTGGAAGTGATGCTGAGGCTCAAGTGGCAGAGTGCTAGCTTTGAGAAAAAAATGTCAAAGGCCAGGCACAGTGGCTCATGTCTGTAATCGTAGCTACTCAGGAGGCTGAGATCTGAGGATTGCAGTTCAAAGCCAGCTTGGGCACTAAAGGACATAGGACTCTAATCTCCAAAATTATTCATTAAAAAAATGAGAAGTGGGGCTGTGACTCAAGGGGTAGGGTGGTAGCCTTGAGCCGAAGAGCTCAGGGACAGTGTGCAGGCCCAGAGTTCAACCCTCAGGACCAATTAAAAAAAAAAGAAAGAAGTGTCCAAGGGCGATGTTCAGGCCCTGTGTTCAAGCCCCAGGACTGGGGGGAAAAAAGAAAAAAGAAGAAAAAGTACAGCAGTGCCAGTGGATGAGAGCTAGTCAGCTGTGGGCAGAGTGAACATCCCAGGGGACCGGGTGAAGCCGGGCTCTTCGAGCTATGTGTGCCGGGAGCAGACAGCACACACTGGGGAAGCATGGGAAGCTGGGTACTTGTCAGCCGACCTATCAGTGAGTGAAACCTTCCGGAAGGATCATTCCATTAGGAGCTATTAGCCAGTGGCGGAGACCTATAATTGTAGCTACTCAGGTGGCTGAGATTTTGAGGGTTGCGGTTTAAAGCCAGCCTGGCAGGAAAGGAAAGTCAGTGACATCTTTTTCTTTTTTTTTTCCCCGCCAATCCTGGAGCTTGAACTAAGGAACTGGGCACTGTCACTAGGACTCTACCCCTTGAGCAGTCATTCTTCTTCTGCCTTTTTCTGTTTGTATGTTACTGAGGAATTAAACCCAGGGCTTCATGCATGCTAAGCAAGCACTCTACCTCTAAGCCACATTCCCGGCCCCTGTTAGATTCTTATTTCTAATTAACTATCTAAAAAACTGGAAGTGGAGCTGTGGTTTCAGCACAAAAGCTCAAGGACAGTGCCTAGTCTCTGAGTTCAAGCCCTATGATCAGCCAAAACAAAACAAAACAAAAAATGAAAGAAAGAAAAGAGGGACTGGGAATATGGCTTAGTGGTAGAGTGCTTGCCTAGCACACATGAAACCCCAGGTTCGATTCCTCAGTACCACATAATCAGAAAAAGCCAGAAGTAGATTTGTGGCTCAAGTAATAGAGTAATAGTCTTGAGCAAAAAAAGTTCAGAAGTTCAGAGACAGTGCCCAGGCCCTGAGTTTAAGCCCTAGGACTGGCAAAAAAATAAATAATAGACTTCACTTTTTTTTTTTTGGTCTTGGGGCTTGAACTCTGGGCCTGGGCATCCCTGAGCTTTTCAGCTCAAGGCTACTGCCCTACCCCTTGAGCCACAGTGCCACTTCCCATAAACTTTACTTTTAAGCTTACAAATAATAGGCATAGATGATTGATAATTATTTGGGCACTATTTAAGGATGTCATTGCTTGACCAAATGATACCACATAATGTATGATGACATACATTAATTTCACAATATTATTGCTGCTTGAATATGTGTACTCTGTTAAGGTTTTATAAAATAGGGCTTTGTCATGAATCCTATTCTTTTTTTCTTTTTCTTTTTCCGTTGGTCATGGGGCTTCTGAATTCTGGGCCTGGGTACTATCCCTGAGCTCTTCAGCTCAAGGCTAGCATTCTAACATGTTCAGCCACAGCCCATTTCCAGTTTTCTGGTGGTTATTTGGAGATAAAAGAGTCTGACAGACTTTGTGCCCAGGCTGGCTTTGAACCGTGATCCTCAGATCTCAGCCTCCTGAATAGCTAGGATTACAGGTGTGAGCCAGGGGCACCCGGATTCCTTTTTTTTTTTTTTTTTTTTTTTTTTTTGTGGGTCATGGGGCTTGGGCACTGTCCCTGAGCTCTTCAGCTCACCCTACCCTTGAGCCAAGCCCAAGTTCCAGTATTCTAGAGGCTAACTGGAGATAAGAGTCTCAGGTCCTTTTGTGCCTGGGGAAGATTTGAACCTTGATCTTCAAGATCTCAGCCTCTAGAGTAGCTAGGATTACAGGTGTGAGCCACCATGCCACCACACCCAGCTCAAGAAACTACAAGTTAACTAACTTACCTGTACTACCTGAGTCTGACAGCACTAGGATGAAGAGACGCTTTTTCTATGAGAGCAATTCTTTAACTAGGCAAGCACTTTTACTACTGAATTATACCATATGTTTAGCTCCAACTTAAATTTTTTTCCCCAATCTTGAGCTTCTTTTGCTCAAGGATAGCACAGGAGCCAGTTCTGGCTTTTTGTTTATGTGGTACCGAGGAATCAAAGCCAGGGCTTCATGCATGCTAGGCAAGCGCTCTACCACTAAGTCACATTCTCAGTCACATCTTTTAAAGAGCTTCAAGAAGCTTACTCTTTTTCTTTTTGGCAGTTCCGGAGCTTGAACTTAGTGCCTGAGCACTGTTCTTGGGCTTTCTCAAGGCAAGAGTCCTAGTACTTGAGCCATAGCACCACTTCTGGATTTTTCTACATTATGTGGTAGCCAGGAATTGAACCCCACCCAGTCCTTGTGCAAGCTAATCAAGCACTCTACCACTAGGCCAAACTCCTGGACTTATTCTCCTTTTTTAATGTGAAACTCTTGACTTTTCCCTCTTGCTTTTCCTCTTTCCTTCTTCCTCCCCCACCCCCGCCCCTCGCCCCCAGGCTTCCTCTTTCTCTGCTGGTACCAGAGTTTGAATTCAGAGTCCCCCAACTGTTGGGTTTCCTTGTTTGGCTGGAGGTCTACCACTTGAGACCTGGCTCCAGTTTTGCTTTTTGCTGACTTCTTTGCAGATGGAGGCTTGTGTGTGTATATTTTTCTGCTCAAGTTGGCCTCAAGCTGCAGTCCTACAGATTTGAGTAATTAGGATTACAGCCAGGAGCCACTAGTATCCTCCCATTTTAATATACCTCTAGTAATGTGTCACGTTAAAACTGGGAGAAAACTCATTTGCAGTGCTTGCTTCCACAGTGTAATAGTCTCTTCATGACTCAATGTACTACCAAGCGACTTCAACTGGCTCACAAGTTGTTGAAAATGTAATAACTATTGCTGCCAAGCCAATATGAGCTGCCTCCACTACACCACTGGAGGCCTCTACCAAAATTACAAACAGTAAGCCAGACACTGGTGGCTCATGCCTGTAACCCTAGCCATGAGGTGGCTGAAGATCACGGTTCAAAGCAAGACTCTCCACCAGTTAATTAAAAAAAGCTGAAAGTGGAATTGTGGTTCAAGTGATGAGTGCTAGCCTACCCAAAGACATCACCCAGGCCCCGAGTTCAAGCCCCAGGATAGGTACACGCATGCGCGTGTGCGCACACACACACACACACACACACAAATTGTATGTATGTATGTGCATGTATGTATGTATGTATATCTAGGATATATATTATATAGATATGGAAAGAGAGAATGAGCAAGAGAATCTGGAAGAAAAGGGAGAGATGGCAATAGATTCACTGACAGAAAAAACTCACATCCAAAACTGGACTTAATTCTTCCACTGAGGATTCTAGTAGTAAGGAGCAGAGGTTGGAAGAAGACCTGTAGTGATATGTTGTGCTACTTTGCAACTCTCAATGAGCTGGATGGGTTCTGATATGCCATAGTGCATGCATAATGCAATTTTTGACATGATCTACTGCCTTCTGTGCTGGGGATCAGCAGATAATTGTAGCAATAAAGTTGCACAACCAAAAGGAATATTTAGGGGCCAGGGGTGTGGCTTAGCACTAGAGTGCTTGCCTTACATGCATGAAGCCTTGGGTTCCATTCCTTGGTACCACAGATATAGAAAAAGCTGGAAGTGGTAGAGTTAGCCTTGAGAAAGCCCAAGGACAGTGCCCAGACCCTGAGTTCAAACCCCAGCAATGAAAAAAAACAAAAGGTGGATAAATGGGTGGAGTGGCAGATGCCTGTAATCCCAGCTACTGAGGAGGTAGAAATCAGGAAGACTGAGAATGTGGTTCAAGAACTAGGATGATAAGTGTGCACCAGTAGTAAACTACAGTGTGGTACACTAGAGGTCCAGTCCATCATGGAGGGCTGAGCATGGTGGCTTGGGAAAAGAAAGGGAGAGTCAGGAAAGAAGGGCATCTTTTTCCATGGGATGGTCCACTCACATTCAAGGTGGGCTCCCCTTGGCTGGTCCTCTCTGGAAGTACCCTCACACAGCTCCAGGGCCGGGTCGGTGAGCTCCTCGACCAGCGAGGAAGAACGACCACCACTCGAGGATTCTTCTCAAATCATACTTTATTGGAGAGCCTTTTGGTTGAGGGGAGAGCAGGAAGCGAAAAAGGCTTGGGCAGGGAAATGCAGCTGCTTACATACAATCAAGGAACCCGGGGTTTTTTGCCATTGGTCGCTCCATTGCCAGGGCCATTTTAAAACTCGGGATTGGTCAGGCCTCTGACGTCATACGCGCAGACTCAGAGGAAAGAGCAAACGCTCTGCATTCACATACCAGATAAGGAGGACTAAGAGGTTGTTTAGTGGCGGCCGCTCCGGCTCCCCACATCTCCCCCTTTCTTGTTTTGTTGCAGCAAGTCAACATACCTGTTGTGAAGAGAGTAGAGGTGCTGTCCTCCAAAGTAAAACTTGAGGTCCCATTCTAGAGGAGTGACCCAGGCGGCCAACCCTGGATCCCTCCCCTCCAGGTCCTCTTTTCCCTTTGTGGAGATGGGCTAGGGGCGCAAACCCATATGCTGACGCACATGCTCTCCCTGACCTGTTAGGGTCAGGAGTGGTACTTTGTCCAACATTTCACAACTCTTGGCTGCCTGTACTCCTATTCCTCGTGCAATAGACTAAGGTCTCGAGGGTGCAAAGGCAGTACAGGGCACTTTTAGTTGGTTTTTAAAGCTGCAAGCCAAATTTTGGGGAGAGTGTCCTTGCTCCAAGGCAGTGAGTGCATGAGCAATTAGTACTCTATCCCTTCTATTGCGAGATCTCATGCGACAGAGCAACCAGAGGCAAAAAATACAGGGCCCACAACAGGCTGCAACAAACACTCCCAGCCCAGCCCACTCCTTAACAAACGACAGGGAATTTTTTACCCAATCTAAAACTTGTCCTGCTGTTATTGTGATCCTGGTCCTATTAACTAACATAATTTCTGATCTTAATTGAGTGGTTAGATTTTCAAACTGATCAGTCCATTGTCCTAGAAGCATTAGTCACAGGCATTGGTAATGGAAAGGCCTTCATCCGCGCCCACAAAATCCTCTCCTGGGCCATCACTGGATCTGCTAGTATTGCCACCAACATGAGAATAATCTTCATCGTCAGTGCCTTTCTCGGGTTCTCCTTCCACCTTTCGCGTCAATCGCAATGGGACCCAAAGCGGTGTTTCCTGCTCCTGTGGAAAAACACAAACAGCTCCCCTGGATCTCCTTACTACGGGATCCGGTCTGCACCAATTATTTGTAATAACATCCTTCCATTTAACCATCTCAGTTATAATTTTTGGGTTTTGGGCAGCATGTCTATCTGCTGCTGACTTATCATCACTATTTAAAATTAAAAAATTTAAAGTAAAAAGTGCAAGGGAAAGTCTTTCCCTGGGAGATGCTCCTTCCGCAATTCCCCCCTTTTGTTTTTGAAGTATTTCTTTTAATTTTTTGTTGGTTCTTTCCACAATTCCTTGTCCTTGCGGATTGTATGGTAACCCTGTTGTATGGGCTACTTGCATTTGCGCACAAAAGGCGCGGAAACCATGAGAAGTATAGGCAGGGCCATTATCAGTTTTTAAGTGAAGGGGTTTTCCCCAGGCCGCCCAGGCTTCTAAACAATGTACTTTTACATGGGAAACCTTTTCTCCTGCCAAGGGCGTGGCATGTACTATGCCAGAATAGGTATCCACTGAGACATGTAAATATTTTAATTTTCCAAATTCCGCTAAATGAGTAACATCCATTTGCCATAGGGCATTTGGTTTTAAGCCTCTAGGGTTTATCCCCACATTAGGAGAGGGGAGAAAAATCACACAAGACTGACAGGCTTTAACAATATTTCGTGCTTCATGTCTGGTTATATTAAATTTTATTCTAAGAGTATTAGCAGGTACATGATATAACTGATGAAAAGTTTTTGCTGATTCTACAGAATCAATAGCTGTCAAAACCATGGCCCTAGTTGCCTGATCTACCTGGGCATTAGCCTTAGCCATGGGACCTGGCAACAAGGTATGAGCTCTCATGTGCCCTATATAAAAGGGATTCTTTCTTGCCAAAATAAGGGATTGAATCTGTAATAATATGTTAGAAACCGTGCTGGCCTGCCTAATTGAGGCGGCGACTTCAAGAGAATTAACAGCATTAACAACATATTGTGAATCAGAAAAAAGATTAAAGGGCTCTTCAAATCTTTTAAACACCTCTAGAACCACCAGGCACTCCGTGACCTGGGGAACATCCGGTCGAAAATATAACACGACTGGATTTTGACCTTCCACCACAAAGGCACCCTGGCCAGTTTTTGACCCATCAGTATAAATAGTCAAGGCTGTAGCCAAAGGCTTCTTAGAGGTAACAATAGGAAAATAAACCAAATTTCTCTCTACAAAGGCAAGCAGGGGATGCTTGGGATAATGGTTATCAATAATATTGGGAAAGGCACATAATAAAATCGCCCATATATCCACAGTGGCAGCCAAAGTTTCCACCTGATTCCTGGTATAGGGAATAATTAATTTATCGGGTATTTTAGCAAAATGCATCAAACAATACTTTAGGCCCAATAGGGCTTGAGTTGCAACAAGCTCAGGAAAATATTGAACAGTTCTTGCTCCAAGAGAATTACCATGAAGCCACCACAGAGGGCCGTCCTGCCATAAGACCCCTGTAGGATAATTCTTTGTCTTTAAAATACACAACATAAGTAATTGACCTGGATTATAACGACACACTTGAGCCTTAATTATTGCCTCTTCAATCCTTTTTAGGGCCGCAAAAGCCTGTGGGGTAAGTTTTCGTGTAGATGTGACATCCGGGTTACCTTCCAAAATGGAAAATAAAGGCAGTAATTCTGCTCGAGGAATGTTTAAATATCCCCGGATCCAGTTGATGTCTCCCAACAGTTGTTGAAAATCATTGAGTGTCTTTAGGTGGGCAGTTCGAATAGAAATTTTTTGAGGTCGAATAAAGGCAGGAGTAACAATGGCACCTAAGAATTTTACCGCCTTGGATTGTTGTACTTTATCAGGGGCAATAATAAGCCCTCTCTGTTCAAGTAGGGAAACCACCTGTTGATAGGCTCTATGAAGTACCTCAAGAGAGGAAGCAGCTAGCAGGATATCATCCATATAATGAATGATTTTTACCAGGGGAAACTCCTGTCTAACTGACAGCAGGGCCGAATCCACAAACAGTTGACAAATAGTCAGGCTATTAGCCATGCCTTGAGGCAAGACCTTCCACTGATACCGGACATCTGGCTGTTCATGGTTAACAGAGGGCAACGTAAAGGCAAAACGTTCTCTATCCTCAGGGCAAAGGGGTATTGAGAAGAAGCAATCTTTAATGTCTAAGGTCAACACAGGCCAATCTCGGGGCAGCGCTGAAAGTAGAGGAAGTCCTCTCTGGACTGGTCCCATGACCTGCATTTGCCTGTTTACTGCCCTTAAGTCATGTAACAATCTCCAGTTGCCAGAAGCCTTTTTAATAACAAAAATGGGTGTGTTCCAGGGAGATACAGAGGGCTCAACGTGTCCCAATTTTAACTGTTCCTCAACTAAATTTTTTGCAGCTTCCAATTTTTCTTGTGAAAGGGGCCACTGGGGGACCCACACTGATTTCTGAGTCAACCAGGGTATGGGTACCGCATTATTGATGGAAGCTTTTGTTTCAGTGGCCCCTAGGAAAAACCCAATCCTTTCCTATTAAATTTTGGAGCAGGCTCAACGGGTTCTGGGCGTCCCTGAAGACATCTGCCAAGCCCTTGAGTTGGAACATATCCCTGCTGTTTCATGATGTTTTGACTAACTTCTGAATAATTATTAGTCAGTTTAAGTTTTAATTGTTGTTGCACATCCCGTCCCCAAAGATTAACAGGGACGTCGATTACAAACGGTTGGATTGTTCCCTGTTGGCCTTCTTCAGTTCTCCACACTAACTCTTTAGCACTGACACAGGGAGCATTAGCATATCCAAGTCCTTGTAAAGTTTGAGAAGATTTTTGTAATGGCCACTGCTTGGGCCAGGCCTTTGATTGCATAATGCTCCGATCGGCTCCGGTATCTACCAGGCCAAGAAAGGACTTTCCCTCTATTTGTAGGGATAGCATGGGTCTCTGGTCCAGTTCCATCGACAGGCACACAAGATCAATCCCTGTGGAGCCTAAGCCTGTGGCTCCCCTTTCCTTTTGTAGTGAAGGAAGGTTTTCATGTTTTGAAGGTAGAATTAAAAGCTGGGCAATCCTATCTCCCGGGGCTATAGAGATTACTCCGTAAGGGGAGTGGCACAAAACCTTGATTCCTCCTGAATAGTCAGAATCTATAACGCCCGGGAAAATTATTAGTCCTTTTAAGGTGGAGGAGGAGCGCCCTAACACCAATCCCACCGTGCCTCTTTCTAATGGTCCAGTTACATTAGTATCCAATATTTGTACTCCCATGGCTGGAGTTAAGACCAATCCGGAGGAGGCACAGAGGTCCAGCCCTGCGGAGCCTGGGGTTGCCCTTCTGGCCGGACTGGCTGCTGTAAGCTGGGAACAGGTGCCGGAGTCTGAAGTGCCCCATAAATTTGTGGGCCCTGGGGACGGGGGCCCCTTGTCCTGTTTTTGGCTCCTGGCCTGCACTAAGAGGAGGAATGGGCTGTCCATTAATATCTTTTACTGACCTGCATTCATTGGCCCAATGTTTTCCCTTCTTGCACCTAGGACATGTTCCTGGCATCTTTTGAACTCCCTGAGGACCCTGGGGAGCAGTTCTGGGACACTGGCGTTTAAAGTGTCCAAGTTGGCCACATTTGAAGCATCCTTTACCTTTAGAGTCCTTGGCTGCTCGGGTGGCTGACAGTACAGCTGCAGCCAGGCCTGCATTAGTTAATGGCCCCCCTATTTCCCTGCCGGCTTTTATCCATGCTTCCAGGCCCTTTTCCTTGACCGGCATAATAGCTCTCTGACATTCCTTTGTACATTGCTCAAAAATAATTTGTTGGACAACTGGCATAAAGGCTTCAAGATTTTCAAAAACGCGCTCCGCCGTTTCGAGCACACGGGCCACAAAATCGGAGAATGGCTCCGTGACAGCTTGAGTAACTTTGGTGAGGCTGCCAGTGACCTGGCCTTTGTTTGGGATTGCCCTCCAGGACTTGTAAAAAACCTCATTTATTTGTTTATAAACATCCCAGGGGAAATTTGTCTGATCGGCAGCCCATTGTCCTTGCCCTAGGAGCATGTCCACGGTCCACTCGGGCCGCCCTTCTTGTACATTTACTCTATATTGAGCCTGAGCTCTGTCCATAACTATAGACCTGAAGTCAAGGAACTGTCCATAATCGAGGCATGTCCGCGCGACTTCATACCAATCATTAGGTGTCATAGCATTAACAGTTAGTCTTCTAAGCAAGGCAGTGGTATAATTGGCCGCAACTCCATAATTACGTACTGCCTCCATCAAATCCTTTAACTGTTTATAGGAGACTGGTTCAAAGGTCCTCTCCTGGGTAACTGGGTTCTCAAAAACTGGGAACGCAGCCGCCAGGCGGGACCACGTGCTTTCTTTTATGAAATGACATTTTCCCGCCGCCACAGGATAAGGCGAGGGCGCAGAGGGCATGGCTCTCTCTTGCTCATTTCCTTTAGACACTCCGGCCAGAAGAGGTCGCTGAACTCCATACCTTCCCTCCTCATACCTAGCAGCCGCCTCCTCCAAGCCTTTTCCCTCTTTCGGGTCCTGTTCCTCATCTGAATTGTTAGTCACTTCCTCATCTGAGTTGCTTAACTCCTCATTTGAATCGTTTAGCTCCTCATCTCTAGACTCCCTTATTTGTAAATGTTGAAACCTGTCTGGATCCGGGTAAGACTGCCCTGGGGGCGGCTCCATTGTTCTTATGCCTTGGTCCTCCTTATCACCCTCCTGCCCGGTATCTTGGTAGGGTGCGTCCACCCTCTGTTCTTTGACATAACGTCTCTTTTCTTTATTTTCTTTCCCTTTTCTTTTTGGCCTACCCTTTTCCTCCCCATTTGATTCTGCCTCGGAGAGACTATCCTGGTGCTTCATCAATGTCCTACTGGCTTCCTTAACAATCTCTGAGTTGCAGTCATAAAACTGGCTAGAAAAACACTGGCACTCTCCTCCCCTTTTGTTGCAACGCAGACAAATGCAACAAAAACACACCAGCAGCACCCACAAAGGAAGGACAACAGCAAGCACCCAGAATTGTACCCCAAAAAACAGCATACCTGGGGATCTCAGCTGATCAGGCTGATACTTACCGACGTCTCCTCTCCGTATGTCGAGTTCTGAATCCTCCTCGGCCCCTCGCTTGTTGTCCTGTCTTCCCAAGGTCCCGGGTTTCCGGCACCAGTTGCGGTGAGCTCCTCGACCAGCGAGGAAGAACGACCACCACTCGAGGATTCTTCTCAAATCATACTTTATTGGAGAGCCTTTTGGTTGAGGGGAGAGCAGGAAGCGAAAAAGGCTTGGGCAGGGAAATGCAGCTGCTTACATACAATCAAGGAACCCGGGGTTTTTTGCCATTGGTCGCTCCATTGCCAGGGCCGTTTTAAAACTCGGGATTGGTCAGGCCTCTGACGTCATACGCGCAGACTCAGAGGAAAGAGCAAACGCTCTGCATTCACATACCAGATAAGGAAGACTAAGAGGTTGTTTAGTGGCGGCCGCTCCGACTCCCCACAGCCGGGCCTTTACTAACCTCCTGTGTGCTTCTCAAGTCGATCAAGCTGGCCAAGGACATTAGTCATCACAGGCCCGCCTTCATCAACCTGATACCCAGACACAGCACTTAAACTACATTTCACCCCTGCTGTCCAAAAGGTGCCCACCTCAAAATACAAAATGCCTTCAGGCCACTTCCAGGAAGGAGCTCCATGGTCTTTGTATTGCCAGTTATGTTCAAACTTTCTCTAGGATTCAAGACAAGCTGTTAGCTCCTGTAAAATCAAAGAGAAAATTACGTATTTCCAACATATGAGGGCACAGAGTCTAAGTTCCCATTCCAAGTGGGGGACACAGAAAGAGAGGATGGGTCAAAAGAAAGAGTGGAATCCAGCAGGGTAAACCAGGTAGGTGGACGTCCAGTATCTAGGATACGGTGTGGTATCAGTGTCACCACACAGAGGTGAGGTTTAGTGAAGCTTCCCTTTAAATAAGGGTCCTTGACCTCAGTGGCAGAATAAGAAATTCTGGACAAGTCACAATGGTAAGAAAACCTGGCAGAGCTTTATTGAGTCAACAAACAGCCAAACAGAAGGGCAGGGGGCCACTGTGTGGGTGCTTTCCTAGAGAGAGGAGGAGGCGAGGAGGCGGAGAGGAGCGGGGCGGGAGGCAGAGGGGGAGAGACGGACGCAAAGACAGGTGCTCCGGCTTTGGTGTCACTCCCAGGTAAGCGTGCATCCCGCCACGGAGCAGCAGCTTATCCTTGAGGCCGTCCTCTTGCGGAGGCTGCGGCTGTCCCGCTTCTCCAGCCCGGCCCTGCAGCTTTCCCCGGGCTGGCGCTCAACACCGCGCCCCGGCTCCACTGCGACCCTGCGACCCGGGGCTTCCCTCGGGGACATGGGCCATCCCGGGACGCCCCGGACACCCCGGACTCCCTCATCCCCGGGACGCCCCGGACACCCCGGACACCCCGGACTCCCTCATTCCCGGGTCCCCCGGCCCCAGGACATCCCGGGACTCCCTCATCCCCGGCCTGGACCAAAGCCGGGGCGCCCACGCGCCGCACCCCGGCGAGCCTCCGCTGGCCCCGGGCCCCCGGGCGGGCGTGGGCGCCTCTCCGGCTCATCTCTGGCAATCCCTGCGGGGCGAGAAGAACCGGCTGCCGCCCTCGCGCCGCCCCGGCGCCTCAGCACACGCAGCGATGGCGGCCGGCCGCGGCCGGCGGGCTCGGGAGAGACCGGCCGCGGGAGCCTCCGTCCCGGGCACCTGGGCCGAAGCCGGCGCCAGAGGCGGCGCAGGCGCAGCGGCGTTCGGAGCGCGAGGCCGAGTGGGCGTGGCCGTGGGCGTGGCCTCTGCGCGGCGGCGCGCGCCGAGGGAGGGGAGCGGGGCGCGGCGGCGGCGGCGGCGGCGGCGACGGCGGCGGCGGCGGCGACGGCGGCGGCCACGACGGCGGCGGTTGCTGCGCCCGGTACTCGGGTCGCCTGAGGCGCAGGCGCGGTGGACTCAGCCCGCCCCGGGCCTCGGCTCGCTGTGGACTCGTCATGGCGATGGAGAAGAGGCCTTTCCAGCTGGTGGTGTTCGGCGCCTCTGGCTTCACCGGCCAGTTCGTGACCGAGGAGGTGGCCCGGGAGCAGTCGACCCCGGAGCGGGGCTTCCGCCTGCCCTGGGCCGTGGCGGGCCGCTCCCGGGAGAAGCTGCTGCGAGTGCTGGAGAAGGCGGCGCTCAAGCTCGGTAACCGCCAGAGCGGCGGCCGGCCCCGGGCGCGCTCGGCCCCGCGAGCCCCGCCACCCGGGCCCTGCGCCCCAGACCCGTCCTCCACGGCCCTGCGCCCCCCAGACCCGTCCTCCACGGCCCTGCGCCCCCCCCAGACCCGTCCTCCACGGCCCTGCGCCCCCCAGACCCGTCCTCCCCAGCTCTGCCCCCACCAGACCCGTCCTCCACGGCCCTGCGCCCCCCCAGACCCGTCCCCCCCGGCCCTGCGCCCCCCCATACCCGTCCTCCCCGGCCCTGCCCCCCCCAGACCCATCCTCCCCGGCCCTGCGCCCCCCCAGACCCGTCCTCCCCGGCCCTACGCCCCCCAGACCCGTCCTCCCCGGCCCTGCGCCCCCCAGACCCGTCCTCCCCGGCCCTGCGCCCCCCAGACCCGTCCTCCCCGGCCCTGCGCCCCCCAGACCCGTCCTCCCCGACCCTGCGCCCCCCCAGACCCGTCCTCCCCGGCCCTGCGCCCCCCCAGACCCGTCCTCCCCGGCCCTGTGCCCCCCCCAGACCCTTCCCCCTCCCCCCCCCCTCCGGCCCTGCGCCCCCCGACCGGTCCTCCACGGCCCTGCGCCCCCCCAGACCTGTCCTCCACAGCCCTGCGCTCCCCAGACCCGTCCTCCCCCCCCCCCCCGCCCTGTGCCCCCCGACCGGTCCTCCCCGACCCTGCCCCCCCCAGACCTGTCCTCCCCGGCCCTGCGCCCCCCCAGACCCGTCCTCCTCGGCCCTGCTTCCCCCAGCCCTGTCCTCCCCGACCCTACACCCCACCAGACCCGTCCTCCTCAGTCCTCCAGTCTTCGTTTTTCCCCACACACCTTTAGCCCTGCTCCCCTAGCCCTCCACTCTTTGTGCCCCTAGCTCTCTTACAGCCTTGGTTCTGCACCCCAGCTCTGCTCCCCTCAGCAATGTTAGCCTTTCTCCCCCGCATCAGCCTTGGTCCATGAGATCTCTGCCCCCACCCCCAACCCCAGCCCTCCAGGTTCATGTCCCTGTGCACCCAAAGAGTACACTCACATGAGAGCTCACACATCAGGCCTTGTTCCACCTCAAAATTTCAGAAAGAAAACATTTTTAAATGCCTTCACCCCTCAGAATGCAGAATCCTCCCAGAAGGAGGCCAGGACTTGGTCTTTCCTCATCCCTGCATCCTAGTCTCCAGGGACCTCACGGCCTGCCCCATCCTCCCAACTTGTGCTTTACTGCCTTCCCTTGTGTTTGAGGAAGAGAGAAAAAGCCCTAGAGCTTTAAGGACAGGATTTAGGTGCTTAATTTTTGGTTATTTTGATACTGGAGGTAGAACTCAGGGTCTGTATATTTTTCTTCAGTTTTGTACAAGTACTAGGCCTTGAACTCAGGGCCTGGGCACTGACCCAGGGCTCTTTTGCTCAAAGCTATCACTCTACTACTTGAGCCACGTCTCCACTTCCAGCTTTTTTTGTGCTTACTTGGAAATATGAGTCTCATGAACTTTCCTGCCTGGGCTAGCTTTGAACCCAGTCCTCAGATCTCAGCTTCCTGTGAGTAACTAGTATTGCAGGCACAAGCTACAGGTGCCCATTCAGCTGGACCTCCAAAGGTTAAGCGTACAACCACTAGCCGCAATTCCATCCTTCGTTTGTATATTTATTTATTTAAGTTCTTTGGGTTTGTTTTGTTTTTGCCAGTCCTGGTCTTGGGCTCAGAGCCTGAGCACTGTCCTTGGGCATTCCTCAAGGCTAGAGCTCTACCACTTGAGCCACAGCACCACTTCTGGCTTTTTTCTATGTGTGTAGTACTGAGAAATCAAATGGGGGGTCTTCATGCATGCTATGCAAGCACTTTATCACTAGGCCAAACTCCCAGCCCCTCTTTATTTAGTTTTTGCTTGTAAAAAATTTTTTGCATTGTATGTTTTTGGCATGAACATTGACCTTATTCTTTCAGTGGTCTTTTCCATGCTAGCATCATCCTAAGTGCTGTGGATAGACAAAAGAAAGGGAGGGAAAAGAGACATACACAGACCCTTCCTCCTAGGCTGGGACAGACACCTAACTTAGAACTTCACCATAGACCTGCTCCACACACAGATCACTCTGTTAGAATCTTGGACATTCTACACTCCTGTTTAAAGTCCTACACAAGGCCCTACTTACAGAGGATCTGTGGAGTCTTTTGTTTGTGTTAGTATAAAGGGCGCTACCTACCTCTGCCATTGCATAAAACCTTGAGCTCTGTGGCTTTTATTTATGCAAAAGACAAGATTATTGTTAAAATGTTTCCATTTCTTTTCCTGCTCATACAGATTTGGCTCAGCTATCTGCCATTTATATTGCCCAAACCCAATTATGGTGCAAAATGTACCTTCACTGCTGAACACTGCCAGTTCTAGTTATTTCCTTATGAGCCTGACTGATTTTTATAAAGTCCTTACTACTTAAAAGTGGACTCACTTCAGAGTCTTCTTGTGTTCTTATGAAGGATTTAACAATTTCCTCCCACCCCACCCCATATGCAATTGTTTACTAGCTGGTAAGAAGCTGCTTTTATAATAGAAATTTCTTATTGGACAAGACATAAGGACAAAACACCTACTTGATATCTAAACTAGATTGTAAGATTGTCTTATGGCAGGTTTATTTCTATGTTGCTTTTTTTTTTTTTTGCCAGTCCTGGGGCTTTTGAACATTTTCCTTGGGCTTTTTCTTCAAGGCTAATGCCACAGCACCATTTCCAGCTTTTTCTGTGTATATGATACCAAGATATCAAACCCAGGGCTTTGTGCATAGTAGGTAAGCACTCTACCACTAGGCCACATTCCTAGCCCTCTATGTTGCTTTCTGTTTTGTTTTTGCCAGTCCTGGCCTTCAACTCAGGGCCTGAGCACTGTCCGTGGGTTTTCTCAAGGCCAGAGCTCTACCACTTGAGCCTCAGCACCACTTCCGGCTTTTTCTATGTATGTGCTACCGAGGAATTGAACCTGGGTCTTCGTGTATGCTAGGCAAGCACTCTACCACTAGGCAAAACTCCTGGCCCCTCTGTTTTGCTTTTTTTAAAGGTTGTTTTTGTTTGTTTTTCAGTGCCCCTTAGTGTCAACTCTACTTTCCTCATAGCTGTACCATTTTTATTTGCTGATGGGAGAGTCAGTAATTTTGATATCACTGATATGAAAAAAGATCTGGAAAAATGTAATATTGTACTCGGGTTTGCTTTAAGTGACTTGTATTTTATCTTAGGAAGACCGACACTACCATCTGAAGTTGGAATAATAGTTTGTGACATCAATAATTCGGCCTCACTTGATGAAATGGCTAAACAGACAACACTTGTCCTCAACTGCGTAGGACCTGTAAGTAATCAACCCTTCTTTGTGCTAGAACAAGCAGTCCATTCATTTATAGCCAAAGCTGACATTTTATCTCCCAAGGCTCATAGGGCAGAGGGCAGAAGAATTGGTTGATCTCATCTGGGATAGTTCTTCCCTGAGAGAGAATAACAAGCTCTCTGTGCCACCATTCAGGGTATCAAGAACTGTGAAGATAGACTGTAAAAAGAAAAGCTTATATTTTCACTTTATTTATCCCTGTTTTCTGAGTAGTTTATTGAAGATAAGAGTCTCGTGGGGACTTTTCTGCCCAGGCCGGCTTTGAACCCTGATCCTCAGGTCTCAGCTTCATGAGTAGCTATGGTTACAGGCGTGAGCCATCAGTGCCCAGCTTATATTCTTTTGTGTGTGTGTATGTGTGTGTGTGTGTGTGCGCGCGCGCACGTGCATGTGTGTGTGCATGTGCACATCATGGGGTTTGAACTCGGCCTGAGTGCTGTTCCTGAGCTCTTCAGCTCAAGGCTACCACCCTACCCCATTGAGCCACAACCCCACTTTCCATTTTCTGGTGAAAATGTGGGTTTCACAGTCTTTTGTGCACCAGCTGGCTTTGAATGGCCATCCTCAGATCTCAGCCTCCTGAATAGCTAGGATTAGAGGCATGAGCCACCGAGTCTGGCCCATTTATATTCTTGTATTATATAAATATAAGTAAACCATTTATATTCTTGTATTATATAAATATAAGTAACAGCTGGGTAGAGAAAGTCTATGAGACTCCCTATCTACAGTTAATCATAAGAAAGCTGGAAATGGGGTTGTGGCTCACAGTGGTAGGGTGCTAGCCTTGAGTATAAAAAAGCTCAGAGACAATACCTAGGGCACACATTCTCCCCCCACATACACATGTAAATAACATACAAAAGGTAGAAACTTGAAAAAGGATTTTGTATATTCAGTAAATACTTACTGAATGCTTACTTTGTGTAAAATGCACCCATACTAGGCAATTGGTGTTTACTGTGGTGAGCAAAACAGGAAATCTTGTTGGGATTTATGTTCTTTTGGAGGCAGGTGAAAAATTAAGATTGTAATAGTATCAGATGACCAGTGCTTTGAGGAAAAGTGAGGCAGAGCAAGGAGAGACAGATGGGCCCATAAGTCTCTTAGCTGGAAATGAAGAAAGTCTCTGAGATGGGAATGGAATGAGAGCTAGCCATGATTACCTGAGGTGATACCTGTCCCTGGTAGAGTAAGTACAAAGGTCCTGGGAGGAAGATATGGCAAGACTGAGGAACAAAGGCATGTGGCCAGGCCTGGAAACAGGGCAGAGAGCTAGAAGGTCGATTGAGGCATCCAGGAAGTGGCTGTATGAAGTCTTTCAGGCTATATTCAGGGTTGGGTTTTTTTACATTGTGATTGAGAACCACTGAGCAGTTGAAAACAAGGGCATGATCTGATATAATCTTAAATTCTTCGGCTTCTAAGGAGAATAGATAATAAGGCTAACAGGAAGTTCTAAGCAAAACAAGCACAAAAATAGCAGGAGAGGTGGCAAGATGTGGCAGTGTAAACTGGGTGAGGTGGGGGCTAAGATAGTCCTATCTCAAAACAGGGATTAGCTTGAGCTATAGAAAGATGCTGTTCCTCGGGGCGGGGCGGGGGGTGACAGAGAAGTGGTTGAAGTGTCGTTTTTGAAAGGTTAGCTTTTACTCTCGTGCCAGCTATGACAGGTACATCAGGGAGGACCTGTACTACTGTACTTCTGATCTGTGACGGGTAATAATTACCTGCGCATCTAAACTAAATGCTTTCAAAACTGAAGAGCTTTTTGTATAAGCTTTTTTTAATAAGCATGCCTTTAAAATGTGTAACGAGAGTTAATCATTCTCAGCTTAGGTTCCATCTCTTACGTCATGTGCTGTAGTCACTGTGATATCATCAGTCGTGAATGGCTGGCACTACGTGCCTCAGTAGACCAAAAGCCCTACTCTTCATCTGAACATGAGCTACTCATGTAGCTGGCATAGCTGGTCAGAAATGCTTCCTCTACTGACTGGTCTTGCTTCAAATAAGAGGTTTGACATCTTGGGGCTCTGTACCCAGCAGGTCCTCATTTCCCTCCATTGATCTGTCTTGTAGTTTTCCTGTCCTCACTCAGGACCTTATGTTTACTAGGCAGGTACTATTTTTACCATTGAGCCATGCCTTTTGTGTGTGTGCCTGCACCAGGTCTTGAACTCAGAGCCTCAAGCTTTTGCTCAGCTTTTTACTGACTGGAGCTCTACCACTTGAGCCACTCCTCCAGCCTGCTGTTTTTCTTGTTAATTGAAGATGGAGTCTCAAGGACTTTTCTGCCTGGCTGGCTTCAAACTGTGATCCTTCAGGTCTCAGCCTCTTGACTAGCTAAGATTACAGACATAAGGCACTAGCACTTTGACTATTTCTATCACTAAATATGAGAACTGGATGCCAGTGGCTTATACCTGTAATCCTAATTACTCAGGAGGCTGAGATCTGAGGATTGCTGTTGGACTCCAGCCCAGGCAAGAAAGTCTGTGAGATTATCTTGAAATAACCACCAAAAAAAAAAAAGCTAGAAGTGGAGTTGTGGCTCAAATGGCAGAGCACAAGCCTTGAGAAAGCTCAAGGACAGGGCTCAAACCCTGAGTTCAAGCCCCGGGACTGGCCAAAAAAAAAAAAAAAAAGACCACGAATTTTTTCTTTTGATTCCATGAAACATTTTCAGTGGAAATAGGTATGGCAAAAGAAAAACTGAGGTGCTGGGAGCATGGCCTAGTGGTGAAGCCTTGGGTTCAATTCCTCGGTACTACGTACACAGAAAAAGCCAGAAGTGGTGCTGTGGCAGAGCACTAGCCTTGAGCAAAAAGTGTCCAAGGACCTGCCCAGGCCCTGAGTTCAAGCCCAAGGACTGGCAAAAAAAAAAGTCAATAATACTACTAACTTTTAGTCTCCATGTTCAGCACTGATAAGCAGAAAATGTAATTTCTGCTTTTTACATTTTTTTTTTTTTTGGCAGTACTTGCAGTACTCAAGGCTTTCTGTTTACTAACAGGTACCATTTGAGCCAGGCCCACACTTTGTGTCATAGTTTCTTTTTGAGATAGGCTCTTATATTTTTGTCTGAGGTCAGCTTTAGACTATGATACTCCTACCTGTCCACAGCTGAGATTACAAATGTAAAGCACCACACCTGGCTTGTTGATTGAGATGAGGGCAGTGCATATCTTGCTTTTTGCCCAAACTATCTTTGAATTTGAATTGTGATCCTCTTTCCACCTCCTGAGAACCTGGCATTACAGGTATGTGCCATCATACCGGATCAGTTTTGCCTTTGTTTTCATTGTTTGGAGATTCGAGTATTTGAGCTTAAGATTTTGCACTTGCTAGGCAGGTGATGAGCCAACCCTTTTTGTACCTGCTATTTTTACTTATTTATTGCTAGTCCTGAGGTTTGAACTCAGGGCCTGGGTACTGTCCTTGAGCTTTCAAGTCTAGTGCTCTATCACATTGAGCCATATCAACACTTTTGGTTTTCTGGTGGTGAAGTGAAGATAAGAGTCTCATGGACTTTCTTGCCCAGGTGGTCTTTGAAACTCAGTCCTCAGATCTCAGCCTCCTGAGTTGCCACTGGCACCTGGCTTCAAGGCAACTTTTAAATTATTATTATTATTTTTTTTTTTTTTGGCCAATCTTGGGATTGAGCTCGGGGCTTGAGCACTGTCCTTGGACCTTCTCCAGGCAAGAGCTCTACCACTTGAGCCTCAGCACCACTTCCGGCTTTTTTCCATGTATGTGGTACCGAGGAATCGAACCCGGGCCTTCATGCATGCTAGGCAAGCACTCTACCACTGGGCCGAACTCCCAGCCCCACTTTTAAATTATTAAACCAAGTCCCAACAGCCTCCTGAAGCATATGTCAACAGATGTGGCAGCATGGCCGGCCGGTCCTTTAGGGCCTGGCCTTCGTATCTCCTTGGTAATTTCTGCTCAGCCACCTTGTCTTTTCTGTGCCTTGTTGTATGATGTTCCCTTTATTTGATTTTCCTGGAAAAATCTTTAGTTTTGAAAATTCAGTCCAAGCGATTCACTTGTACAAACTTCCTGTTTCGTTTGCCATTAGCTGAAGGCCTGCATTCCTCTGAAATTCCCTCGTGCACACTCATTTACAGTGAGGAGGCGGCACCGTGCATGTCTGCCACAGCCCTGCTTATTGTTAGGCTACTTTAGTAACATTCTGTTTCTTGATAAGAGGATTCTTCCAAGATTAAGGGATGATTCAAGGAAGAGTAACCTGCTGGTTTTGTTTCCCCTAGTATCGATTTTTTGGAGAACCAGTGGTAAAAGCATGTATTGAAAATAGAACCAGTTATATCGACATCTCCGGGGAACCTCAGGTATGTGAAGCAGAAAAAGAGAGTCACCTGTGCAGATTGCTGCCTAATGAGGTGGGCATTTTTAGTGCAGTGTTTAGGAGTGGATCGAAGACTCCTGCCTAGCACTTGAGATGGTTTCTAGTCTGCTCTGAGGGTGAGCACTTGGCCTTGCTTTCTTCCTCCCCTGGACTCCAGTTGTTCCCTCTAAAGAGCACATGTGGGTTTGATAGCTACTGCATGCTGTGAGCTGAAGTAATTAAAACAGTGTGCTATGGGTCATGTCCAGAATCCTTTGTATGCTGTGAATACATAAAGCCCTGGGTTCAATCCCAGCACCAATAAAATAAAATAATATAAAATGAAGTAATAAAGAGCCAGGCACGGTAGCCTGGCATTAAAGACCCTGAGAGGGGCCGGGAATTTGGCCTAGTGGTTGAGTGCTTGCCTACCATGCAGAAGACCCGGATTCCATTCCTCGGTACCACATACATAGAAAAAAAGCTGGAAGTGGTGCTGAGGCTCAAGTGGTAGAACTCCAGCCTTGAGAAAGTCCAAGGACAGTGCTCAGGCCCTGAGCTCAAGCCCAGGACTGGCAAACAAACAACCGTGAGACTCCAATCTCCAATTAAGCAGTAGAAAAGGGAAGTGGGGCTGTGTCTTCATGGGCAGAGTGGTAGCCCTGAGCTGAATTGCTTAAGGACAGCACCAGGCCGAGTTCAAGCCCCACAACCAACCAGGAAAAAAAAAGTAATAGAGCATTTACATGCCTGTCAAGTGCCCCAGACTGCACTAAGCATTTAACTACTTAACATTTAAAACTCTAACTGAAAAGTAGTTTTCTTCTCCTTCCTTCTCTGTTTCATATATAAGGAAATTAAAGATTGCTCAGGGTCACATACCTAGTACATAGCTGAACTTCAGGAAATTGTGTGTTAGCAGATACTAAGCTACACCATCCCTGTAAAGTGTTCCTATGCCTGTAGCCTCTACTGAGATGGTTATCAATACTTAATGCAGTGCCCCTGCAGCGGTGATCAGGTGTTGATGTATGTTGCGATATACCAGAAAAGTATCTATTTCCAAAACTGGCTCAAGAAGAGGGGAAAAAATGTGACTTAAACCCAAACAATTGTCTCTACTACTTAAAATACCAGACCATAGAAAATGGTAAAAAGTTTCTAGATTAGCTTAATAAGCAAGCACAAAAGTAATATCAAAATTGAGTATGTTTAGGTTGTAACTCAGTGGCAAAGCACTTGCCTGGTAGACATAAAGCCCTAGCTTCCATCTCCCCTACCCTACAAGGAAAAAAAAAGCCAAAATTCCACAGTCCTTAGGCCCTAATGAAGGTCTAGAATATAGAGAATTTTAATAAGTCATTAGTGGAAATGCAACCCAATTTAAAAATGAGCAGAGTAATGACAAGACAGATTTGTAGTTCTGTTGTCTTGAGAAAGACTAAAAAGCTTTACAGTGGAGAAACCTGGCAGAGTCCGGTATCCAAGGTCAATGTTATACCTTGCTGTGTGCTGAGAATGACATCTCACCCTCACCCTGCATCATTCTCATGAGACCCAGAACCCTAATACAACACAAGCTCCAGTAAGTGTCTGTTCTACAGAATAGCTCACCAGGGCCCCTGCAGATGATTTAGGTCAAGACAAAGGGAAGCACAGGATGTGCCAAAGCCAAGATGTGCCTGAGGAGTCATGGCGACCAAATGAGACTTGGCATGTGGGATGGGACCTTGGAAACAGAACCAGGACACTAGCTAACAATGAAGAAAGCCTGAACTAAACATCGCTTTGCTAGTGGTGTGTTAGTACCAGCCCGTTAATGTATCCGTGTGAACAATGCTAATAACAGAAGCACTGCATTTCAGGTACAGAGTAATTTTACCATTCCATTTTTCTGTAAATCTAAAACTGTTCTAAAAATTCGCTTTTATCTGGGAACATAGCTCAGGGGTAGAACAATTTTCCTAGCAAGCATGAGGCCCTAGCTTTCAATCCCTAGCACTGCAAAATAAAACCAATCTTCTGGCCCAGGATTATGGCCTAGTGGTAGAGTGCTTGCTTAGCATGCATGCATGAAGCATGGTTTGATTTCTCAGGACCACGTACACAGAAAAAGCCAGAAGTGGTGCTATAGCTCAAGTGGTAGAGTGCTAGCCTTGAGAAAGCTCAAGGACAGTGCCGAAGCCCTGAGTTCAAGCCCCAGGATTGGCCAAAAAAGAAAAAATCATCTTAGAAACAGAAAAAGAATTTAAACAGGCATGATTCCTGTGCCTGTCATCCTGTCTGTGTGGCCTTAGTGATATTAATGTGGGTTAATGCAGTCTGGGTGGTGATTTTTTTTCATGTTTTCCCTGTTTTCTATATTTACTATTTCCTTTAAGGTATTTTTATTCTGAAACATTAATGAAATCGTTAAGTTAGCTGAGCATGTGGTCTATGACACCTGGCATGTGGCTGTATACAGCTAGTACTTCAAGAATATGCAAGAAAACATTGTAATATGTCAAATTAACATTTTGTGCAGAGCCATGTTGGTTAGTGATTTCAGTTTGGTGATTGAACTCAGAGCCTCCAGCTTGACTCTGCAGGTCCTAGCACTTGCAGTTTGATTGCCCTGTTTTTAAAGATAAGTCATTTAACATTGATCTAGGTGTTTTTATAAACTCTGATTTAGATTCTTGTCCTGAATTTTTTAGTTTCTGGAACTAATGTATTGGAAGTATCATGAGAAAGCTGCAGAGAAAGGGGTTTATATCATTGGAAGCTCTGGCTTTGACTCCATTCCAGCAGACCTGGGAGTAATATATACCAGAAATAAAATGAACGGTAATTATTTTTCAGTAAGCAGTACTTGAATTTAACAACAGAATGCCCTTATGTTTGTAATTGTGATGAACTAAAATTAATTGAGAAAGAAAACTACAGATGGTCAATATTAAAACTATGCTTTGGGCGCAATGGCTCACACCTTTAATCCTAGCTACTCAGGAGGCTGAGCTCTGAGGATCGATGTGGTTCAAAGCCAGCCCGGCACTAAAGCCCAGAGAATCTTATCTCTTAATTAATCACCAGAAAACTTGAAGTGCTGTGGCTCAGGGGGTAGGGTGGTAACCTTGAGCTGAAGAGCTCAGGGACACGCCCAGGGCCAGAATCCAAGCCCCACACATATATCTACACATTTAATAAAATTGATAGTAGCCTAAATGTTCTACACTAAGGAATTGTTCTTTGTCTGAGTTTATTTATAGTTGCAGCTGTAAATGTTTCCATAAACACTCTTTAGAAACTATTATAAAGGCAAACTTTGTTTAGGAATGAGCGTACTTTAAAGTACATGTTAGGAATATGTTATAATGAAAGCAGCACTGTGGCTCAAGTGGTAGAATCCTAGCCTTGAGCAGAAGAGCTTAGGGACAGTGCCCAGGCCCAGAGTTCAAGCCTCAACTATGACAAAAACAAACAAAAACAAAAGTCAGACAAATCATTTGGGACCGGGAGCATGGCCTAGTGGTTGAGTACTTGACTAGCCTGCACGAAGCCCTGGATTCCTTGGTACCACACACTCAGAAAAGGCCAGAAGAGGCGCTGTGGCTCAAGTGGCAGAGCACTAGCCTTAAACAAAAAGTATCCAAGGAGAGTGCCCAGACCAAGTTCAAGTCCCAGGACTGACAACAAAGCACAAGTTATAATGAAAGGGCTGATTTGGAGAGCCTTTGCCAACTGTGTGCAAAGCTCTGAGTTCCATCCTCAGCAATAAAAAAAGAAAAAGTGTTACAAAGTTGTTTTTTGGTTTTTTTTGGTCATGTGGCCTGAAGCTTGAGACCTGGGCACTGTCCCTGTGCTTGTTTCGCTCAGGGATAGCCCTCTACCAGTTTGAGCCACAGTGCCACTTTCTGGTTTTCTGGTGGTTATTTGGAGATAAAAGTGTCATTGGGACTTTTCTGCCCGGTCTGGCTTTGAACTGTGATCCTCAGTTCTCAGCCTTCTGAGGATTTACACTCATGGCCACCAGAGCTTGGCTTTGTTTTAAGTTTTGCCAGTCCTGGGGCTTGAATTCACTCTGCCACCTGAGCCCCAGCGCCATTTCCAGCTTTTTTCTATCTATGTGGTACCAAAGAATTGAACCCAGGGCTTCATGCATGCTAAGCGAACACTACCACTAGATTACACTGTCACTGTCAGCCTGTCATGCATTTTTTTTTTTTTTTGCCAGTCCTGGCTTGAGCTCAGGGCCTAAGCACTGTCCTTGGGCTTTCTCAAGGCCAGAGCTCTACCACTTGAGCCTCAGCACCACTTCCGGCTTTTTCCTATGTACGTGGTACCAAGGAATTTTCAAACCCCAGTCTTTGTGCATGCTAGGCAAGCACTCTACCACTACGCCAAACTCCTGGCCCTGTCATGCATATTTTTAAAGTGCCCACTTAGAAACAGAGCTGAGCCCCAACTCCAGTGCCAAAGAAACTGTCCTTAGAGCTTATAGAAAGTGTTTCCGTTAAGAAATATTCTACATGTGGGAAAAAAAAGTGTTCCAATTATAGTTAACTGCGATGCCAGAGGCCAGGGAGTTAGCACACGTGTAACAAAGCTGAATCAGTCTTCTTGAGAGATTAGAAGCAAAATCAAAATGATACAGAAAATGTAAGTGAGTATCATTGTCGTTTTAAGAGACTATGTCATGAGAAAGGAAGGAAGCCAGCCATCATCAATCATCCTGTCAAAGTCAGAGGTGAAAAGTAGAAACAAAGTATTTGAAAGTTAGAATTCATACCTTTGCTGATTTCACACTTTTAGGAATTCTCACTAATAAGTGTTGAAGCAACAGCAAAGACCATTAATAGTGAAACATGTATATGAATATTTTGTTTTTGTCAGTTGTGGGGCTTAAACTCTGAGCCTGGGCGCTGTCCCTGAGCTCTTCAGATCAAGGCTAGTACTCTACCACTTGAGCCATAGCACCCTTCCAGTTTTCTGGAGGTTAATTGGAGATAAGAGTCTCATGGATTTTCCTGCCTGGGCTGGTTTTGAACTGCAATCCTCAGATCTCAGGCACCTGAGCAGTTAGGATTACAGGCGTGAGCCACTGCCGCCCAGACTATGTGTCATTTCTTTAAAAAATTAATTAGAATCTAAGGTTTAGATATTTTCTTCTTAGATATTTCTGTATCTTTCCTTCCTTCCTTCCTTTTTTGCCAGTGCTGTCTTTTTTTTTTTTTTTTTTTTTTTGCCATTCCTGGGGCTTGAACTCAGGGCCTGAGCACTGTCCTTGGGCTTTCTCAAGGTTTGTGCACTTGGTCCACAGCTTTTCTATGTTGTGATACAGAGGAATTGAACCCGGGTCTTGTGCATGCTAGGCAAGCACTCTACCACTTGGCCAAACTCCCGGCCTATCCTTGGGCTTTCTCTAGGCTAGTGTTCTACCACATGAGCCACGGCACCACTTCTGGTTTTTCTGTATGTGTAGTACCAAGGAATCAGACCCAGGGCTTCATGTATGATTGCAAGCACTCTACCACTAGGCCACACTCCAGGCCCTCTGTATTTCTTACAGGTTGTTCCTAGGAAATATGATATAGAGTGGTGCTATGGCTCAAGTGGTAGAGCGCCTACGCTTGAGCTGAAGAGCTTAGGGAGAGCACCCAGGCCCAGAGTTCAAGCCGCATAACTGGCAAAACAATATGACATGGGTTTTGATCTCAGAGTGCTTGCTTTCTACCACTTGCCTCATACCTCCAACCCTTTGTGCTTTGGGTTGTCTTGCACATAGGGACTCATTTTTTCCTAGTCCTGCCTTGAACTTGGATTCTACCAGTGGACTTCAGTTTCACTGGGATGACAGGCAGTTGCCACCTTGCTTGGCTTATTGATTGAAAGTAGGGGCATTCTCCCCTCCTCCCCCATCCTGGACTTGAAACACAATCCTGCTTATAACTCCTAAGAAGCTGGGATTAGAGGGGTGAGGAGGGGTGAGCCACCATGTCCAGACAATTTTTATTTTGAATGAGGCCTTTTGTTTTTCTTCTGAAGGAAGAAATACTAATTTTAAAGTTAAATTTTCTTTTCATATTAAAAGCTATAAATAAGATATTTAACTGATAACCCAGGTGATTTTTTTTATAGAGTTAGTCCATTTTATTATTAGTGTGTGTGTGTGTGTGTGTGTGTGTGTGTGTATGTGTGTGTGTATGCGCGTATGTATGCACGTGCCCGCTGGTACTGGGGCTTGAATTCAGGGCCTAGGCACTAGCTCAGCGTTTTTTTTTGTTTTGTTTTGGGTTTTGTTTTTGCCAGTCCTAGCTGGAGCTCAGGGCCTGAACACTGACTTTCTCAAAAGCTAGAGCTCTTCCACTTGAATCACAGCACCACTTCTGGCTTTTTCTTTTTTTATTGCTTTTTTTGTTGTTGGTGGTGGTCATGGGACTTGAAATCTGGGCCTGGCCACTGTCCCTGAGCTCTTCAGCTCAAGACTGCTACCCTACCCCTTGAGCCACAGTGCCACTTCCAGTGTGTTTTGGTGATTAATTGGAGATAAGAGTCTCACAGACTTTTTTTTTTTTCTTGCCAGTCCTGGGGACTGAACTCAGGGCCTGAGCACTGTCCTTGGGCTTTCCCAAGGCTAGAGCTCTACCACTTGAGCTACAACATCACTTCCGGCTTTTCTATGTATGTGGTACTGAGGATTTGAGCCTGGGTCTTCATGCATGCTTGGCAAGCACTCTACCACTAGGCCAAACTCCCAGCCCAACTTCTGACTTTTTCTGTGTATGTCAATTTAAATGTATGCATGTATGTCTATGTATGTCAATTTAAATACTAGAAAGATTTTGTCAGTATTAGTAGACCTTATGCTGAACTCTCACACTTGGTTTTACTTTTGTAAATCTATGTGTAACAACATAATATAACTTATTTGTTCATTTTCTGGCATAGAAAAAAATGGTTTCTAAGTGAATAGGAATGTAGTTTTACTTGTCCTGTCAAAAAAAAGTGGTTTTATTTTATTTTATCCTGTATCACTTTTGTATTTATTAGGTACTTTGACTGCTGTGGAAAGTTTCCTGACTATAAACACAGGACCTGAGGTTAGTTTTTCTCTTTCTTATGTATTGTTTTTAAGTAGATTTTAAAACCATTTTTTAACTTTCAGCAAAGATTTATTTTAATAACAGAGGTAAAGTAGAAAGGAATAGGGAAAAAAAGAAATATTTCTTGCTTCCTAAGCAGAAAATCAGAGTTAAAAGACTACCTGCCAGTAGGTTCTGGTGGCTCACACCTGTAATCTTAGCTGCTAGCTACTCAGGAGGAAAATCCATGACTTTTTTTTTTTTTTTTTGCAGGTCATGGGGTTGAACTCAGGGCCAGGGCACCATCCCTGAGCTCTTTAACTCAAGGCTAAAGTGAGCCACAGCACCACTTCTAGTTTTCTGGTGGTTAATTGGACATAAGAGTTTCACAGACTTTAGTGCCCGGGCTGGCTTTGAACCACAATCCTTATATCTCAGCATCATGAGTAGCTAGGATTACAGGCGTGAGTCACCAGTGCCAGGCCATGGGGGGTGGGGGAGGAGAGAGAGAGAGAGAGAGAGAGAGAGAGAGAGAGAGAGAGAGAGAGAGAGAGAGAGAGAGAGAGAGAGAGAGAGAGAAGGGAGAAAAGGGAGGGAGAGAAGGGAGGGAGAGAAGGGAGAAGTCAGTCTTTACCTGACTTATGTAACCATAACCCCTCTGTACATTATCTTTTTTTTTCTGCCAGTCCTAGGCTTGAGCTCAGGGACTTTCTCAAGGCTAGAGCTCTACCACGTGAGTTTCAGCACCACTTTTGGCTTTTTTCTATGTATGTGGTACCAAGGAATTGAACCCGGGCCTTCGTGCATGCTAGGCAAGCGCTCTACCACTAGGCCAAACTCCTGGCCCCTCTGTACATTATCTTTATAATAATTTTTTTTTGTCAGTTGTGGAACTTGAACTCTGGGCCTGGATGTTGTCCCTGAAGTCTTCACCTCAAGTCTTCCACCCACCCTATCCCTTGAGCAACAGCACCACTTCTGGTTTTTTGGTGGTTAATTGGAGATAAAATATTCATGGTCTTTAGTACCAGGGCTGGCTTTGAACCGTGAGCCTCAGATCCCAGCTTCCTGAGTAGCTAGGATTGTAGGTGTGAGCCACCGCGCACAGCTAATTTTTTTTTAATTTTGAAAAGAACTTTAGAAGAGTTAGTTACATTTCTATGTGTTTATAACACATTCCAATCAACCTCTCCCCCTCTCCCCCTCTACCAGTCTCCCTTTCCTCTTTGTAAAGGGAGAGACAATTGTGCATGTGCTTAGGTTCTGGAGTTTGAACCCAGGGTCTGGCACTGTCTGTGAGCAATGTGCTCAAGGCTAGTTAGTGCTTTGCCACTTGGGTTTATCCTCCACTCCCAGCTTTTGGTGATAAATTGGAATTAGGAATCTCATGGACTTTCCTGCTTGGGCTTAGCTAAGAAACATGATTCTCAAATCTCAGCCTCTGAAGTAGCGAGGATTACAGCGTGAGCCACCAGTGTCTTGCAGAAGATAACCTCTAAAAGTTGTTTTCTCAGTAGTTCAAATCTGCATGTTTGTGAACACTCCAAAACTGCTACGCTGAGGGGCCGGGGGTTTGGCCTAAAGGTAAAGTGCTTGCCTAGCGTGCACGAAGACCCGGGTTCAATTCCTTGGTGCCATATACATGGAAAAAAAGCCGGAAGTGGTGCTGAGGCTCAAGTGGTAGAGCTCTAGCCTTGAGAAAACCCAAAGACAGTGCTCAGGCCCTGAGCTCAAGCCCAGGACGGGCAAAAAACAAACAAAACAAAACAAGACTACGCTGAGTAGCAGAATAAATTAGACCTTGATAGTTAAGGGCCTGTTAACGCTGACCACACACCATCCCTTGCTACTCTTCTAATAAAGCAGAAGGAATCAGTCTAGCACATGGTGAAAGTTGGTCTTAGTGTCTGCTTTTCATTGTCATCACCATTAAGGTGTGAGAACCTCCCGGCTCAGAGTGTGGCTCGGGGTTGGAGCACTTGCCTCGTTTATTTGTGAGGTCCTGGGCTCCAGTTCCCAGTACTTCCCAAAAAAGGGAAAAGAGAAAATAAATTAAGGGTTAAGGATGCAAAAATGTAGCTCAGATATAGCTGGGATTAAAGGTGTATACAACATACCTGGCTTCTTTTCCTTTTTGGGGGGAAGAGTGGGAGCAGTACTGGGCCTGATCTCAGCATCTTGTGCTTGCTAAGGCAGGTACTCCAGGATTTAACCACCTTGTTCTGCTTTCTAATAGTAAAATGTGTTTTCATGTCTTCCCCACTGGTATCTGTTTACCTGTTTTTGTTTCTATTTGTTTGAGACAATCTGTGGGGCCAGGCTGGTCTCAGTCTTGGCTATGTAGTCCAGATTGGCCTTGAGTTTGGACTCTCCTGTCACTGCCTCCCAGTGCTAGGATTACAGGCGTGTGCCACTATACCTGCCTGTGAAATTAATTTTGAAGCTTTGTAAATGTCTGTGTTCATTCAAACAAGGTGAATGAATAGAAGAAAAGCTGTCATATGTACACTCAGAAGGTAGGTATTTAAACGATTCATATAACCTAAAATTAAAAGGCACTTAGAAGATAGGTAGTGAAGGTCTGCCGTAGGTCTAGACACTCAGGAAATCTATCTCCATGCCCCTCCTTCTGCCCATGTCTCCCTGGGGTCATAGGCGAGGCTGAAAATCAAGGCATTGAGAGCCAGGAAGAGTTGTGAAAGCGGTAAAAGGTCAGCGTGTGGGGTGCATGGGTGAGACCAACAATTCCTCGTGGCTAAGAAAACAGTTACAAGTTAAATTATAAGGTACACTAATGAACCAAATATCTTCTTGTTAGTTGGGTGCCAGGAACTCACGCCTGTAATCCTAGCTACTCAGGAGGCTGAGATCTGAGGATCACAGTTCAAAGCCAGCCTGGGCACTAAAGAGCATGAGACTCTTATCTCCAATTAACCTCTAGAAAACTGGAAGTGGTGCTGTGACTCAACCTGGTAGAGCCTTGATCTGAAGAGCTCAGGGACAGTGCCCAGGCCCAGAGTTCAAACTCCATGACTGACCAAAAAAATATATATATATTAAGAAAATTAAAGTAGGGGAGGTGGGGGGGGTGGGAGGAGGGTAATGGGTACCAAGACATGTGAAAGGGTATCAATGTGTGTGAATTAATGCACCTTCTATCTGGCAAATATCATGTAACCCTTTTATTAATTATAATAAAAAATATATTAAAAGGGCCGGGAGATTGGCCTAGTGGTTAAAGTGCTTGTCTAGCATGCACAAAGACCCGGGTTCGATTCCTCGGTACCACATACATAGAAAAAAGCCAGAAGTGGTGCTGAGGCTCAAGTGGTAGAGTTCTAGCCTTGAGAAAGTCCAAGGACAGTGCTCAGGCCCTGAGCCCAGGCCAGGACTGGCAAAAAAAAAAAAAAAAAATATATATATATATATATATATTAAAAAAAAAGAAAATTAAAGTGGCCAAGATGGATATAAAATGTGAGGCCAACTGGGGAGCCATCATGTGGAACGGGAGACAGGAGGGTGTGTTGTGCATGTTACACAAGTGCTCACAAGAAGAATGGACTTGTGCAGTGTAAATATATAACATGACCAAGCACGTGTGTGTTCCCTATACCCTCAAGATTATTTAATAAGGAACTGTATGTTGCACAAACAGGTAAAATGCTGCTTGTTAGTTCATCTTAAGACATGCCTCTTTATGCTCCATGTTTTTCAGGGGCTGTGTATTCATGATGGCACTTGGAAGTCAGCAATTTATGGTTTTGCAACTAAGAACAGTTTGAAAAAACTGCGAAATGCGTCATGTCTGAAACCTGTCCCAGTCACTGGTCAGAAGTTGAAAAAAAGGTGTGTTGATTTGAAATCTGTTCTTTAGTATGTGAATCTGCCTACTGAATAAATGTCAGTTGAGTTGTATGCTGCAGAGCTACCCATGGGATACGAGTGTATGCCTTGCGGTAAGGAGCGTGCGTGCCCCCATGCTGAGATTTCAAGGGGTAGAGGGCATTTTGTATATTGTTGTTTCGTGGCTATTAATCAAGTGTGCTACTAAGAAAAGCCTGGGGAGCTTTGTATTAAGCCCAGCATTATTTTCAAAGATAAAATGTCATTGACATAGCCGCTTAACTACTTTATAATGCCTTCAACAGTGAATTTCCTATGATATCTCACTGTATCAAAATTAAGTGTCTATTTCATTTTATGCTGCAAAAAGTACCATGACCATAGCATGCATTAAATTCATTGGTAGTTCTTATATGACAACTGGCAAATAGGGGACTTTGGGGCTGTTTTTCATCTGTGTGTTTTCAATCAAGACTAGTTCTCTACTGCTTGAGCCACAGCTCCACCTCCAGCATGTCCCCAGACCCCAGGCTCCAGAGTGTTTTTTAAATTTTTGTGCCTGTCTTGGAGCATTAACGCAGGTCCTAGGCAATGTCTCTGAGCTTTTTTTTTTTTTTTTTTTTTTTTTTTTTTTGTTAACTCAAGGCTAGTGTTCTACCATTTGAGCCACAGCTCTACTTTCAGCTTTTTGGTCTCAGACTTTTCCTGCCCCAGCTGGATTAGAACCATGATCCCAGCCTCTTGAGTAGCTATGATTACAGACATGAGCCACCAGCACCCAGCTTAAGGCATGTTTTTTAAACAATACTGAAGAAAGTTGATGGGGTGGAAGAGTTATAGTATCTGTAAGCATGATGTGAAGAATATGATATTATTCCACTTGTTACTTGGTTGGGTGTAGTTGTTTGAGAAAGCAAAGGAAGAGCTATGAAAATCAGTTTAAAAGTGTGATTTCTATCTTCATTGCTAATTGCTCCAAAGAAAGTTACTGACTTTTTAATTAGGTATTGGGCTTTAACTTAGGGCCTGGGTTTTGTTGCTGAGCTCTTTTGCTCAAGGCTAGCTCTCTGCTACTTTTTTTTTTTTTTTTTTTTTTTTGTGGGTCACGGGACTTTAACTTGGCCTGGGCTCTGTCCCTGAGCTCTTCACCTCAACACTACCGCCCTACCCTGGAGCCAAACCCCACTTCCCCTTTTCTAAGGGTTAATTGGAGATAAAAGTCTCAGGGTTTTTTTGTGCCCGGGCTGGATTTGAACCTTGATCCTCAGATCTCAGCCTCCTGAGTAGTTTGGATGAGAGGCGTGAGCCACCGCCCTGCTGCCCTCTACCACTTTGAGCCATACTGCCACTTCCGGTTTTCTGGTGGCCAGTTGGAGAGGCTCATGGCCAGTTGGAGAGGCTCATGGCCTTTTGTGCCCAGGCTGGCTTGAGCCGCAGTCCTCAGATCTCAGCCTCCTGAATAGCTAGGAACCACACGCCACTGCTGGCTTTTTCTGAGTATGGCCCTGAACCAGAGCTTCATGCATGCTGGTTGAGCACTAGGCATACATTCTCGGTCCCCAATACTGACTTTTTTTTTTTTTTTGGTGGGTCCTGGGGCTTGAACTCTGGGCCTGGGTGCTGTCCCTGAGCTCTTCTGCTCAAGGCGACTGCCCTACTCATGGAGACACAGCCCTACTTCCCCTTTTTTAGTGAATAATTGGTGCCCAGGCTGGCTTTGAAGTGAGATCCTCAGATCTCAGCCTCCTGAGTAGCTAGGGTTACAGGTGTGAGCCACTGTGCCCGGCTAGCACTGACTTTTTAATTTAGAAATTTACCAACGGAACTAGTCCATAGTGGCACACACCTGTAATCACAGCACTCCGGGTGGGGGTAGGATTATCTTGAGTTTGCTATGTAGCAATGAAAAAGAGAGAGGGAGAGAGGAAGGTGAAAGGAAGAGAAGTTGGACGGAGGAGAAGAGGAATGTACCAGTTGAAGTTGTGATCACTGTGACTGGAAGAAAACCACATTTTCATGGGTCTGTTTTGTAGGTGGCCAATTTCATTTTGTAAAGAACTCAACACCTACACCATTCCTTTCTGGGGATCTGATGCGTCTGTTGTGAGGCGGACTCAGCGTTACTTGCATGAATATTTGGAGGAACCACCAGTAAGAATACGATTTATTAATAGAGAATGTTCTGTGAATTAATTTCCCTGTGTGTCTAATGTGGAGTTTTCAGGTTTATGAAGCAAGGGAAAAAAAGAGCTAAGCCAGGCGGGGTGGCTCATGCCTGCGATCCTAGCTACTTAGGAGGCTGAGATCTGAGGATCACGGTTCAAAGCCAGCCCCGGCACTGAAGTCCATGGGAGTCTTCTCTCCAGTCAACCACTAGTAAACCAGAAGTGGGGCTGCGGCTCCAGGGGCAGGGTGGTAGCCTTGAGCTGAAGAGCTCAGGGACAGCGCCCAGACCCAGAGTTCAAGCCCCAGGACTGACAAAAAAAGAGCTAAAACCCTATTTTAGCTCTGAAAATAACAGTCACAAGGTGGCAAGATTTCCATTTGATGTGCATGGTAGAGCCATGCTCTGTGATTCCCATTTGACCTGCTTGCAGATTCCCCTCACTCCTCCTCTAACAGATTACAGTATTCTATGTATTACATGTAACATGGAATAGAGCCCACATTAAATAACACATACTATATCATTTGTCTGTGTATGTGTTATACTATTCACTGTGGTACCCCATGCTACCTCTGCGGTACCAGCATGGTCTTCGTTTGTGAGGGAAGGGGTCACTCCCACAGCTGAGGCAAGAGGAACCTAATGTCCGATTAAAAGGAGATGGCGGTTTTTATCATAGGAGAAGTCCTTAATACAGACGTAGAGTGGATGATAGACTTTGTGATTCCAGTAGGGGATGCTAATTACCTTTTTTTTCCGCTAGTCCTTGGGGCTTGAACTCAGAGCCTGGGTGCTGTTCTTGGACACTTCTTGCTCAAGGCTAGCACTCTGCCATTTGAGCTAAAGGGCTACTTCCAGCCTTTGCTGTGCATGTGCTACCAAGGAATTTAGCCCAGCGCTTCATGCATGCTAGGCAACCACTCCCAGCCCCAAATTACCATTTCTTTAAAGCACAGTCCCCCGTGTCTAGTGTCTGAAGAAGCTTTCAGAACCTAATGTCGTGGAGCAGAGCTACCGATCTCACATCGTCTATCTCAGGAGGTGTGGTGCTCTGACTGTGCGCTCTCACCTAGGTCCAGTATGCTGCCTATGTGTCTGTGGGAGGCATCACCTCGGTTATTAAGCTGATGTTTGCAGGACTTTTCTTCTTATTCTTCGTGAGGTTTGGCATCGGAAGGCAACTTCTCATAAAAGTAAGATTGTTTGAAATTGGCTCATTAAATGTATTTCTCATGAGTTTTAAAAATATCACTGAGGGCTTTTTTCTTCCTTTTAGTTCCCATGGCTGTTCTCCTTTGGTTATTTTTCAAAACAAGGTCCAACACAAAAACAGGTAAGCTTTTCTTTTATGTCCATGTCCCCAAAGTACTATTTATTTGTATTTAATGCAGGGACAATATAACATGTAAGAGTTACTGGGGCATGCCCTGTTTGGTTTAGATGTTCTTTGAAGCACTTTATATAACTTAGCTCCCTTCCCTGGGAAGCGAGTCTTGGTCTGCATCTCTTGGCCGGGAGCCTGGTCTGTGGCCTACAGGGAGCAGCAGGGTTAGAGCTAGCCCTGACTCCAAAAACGTCTTCTTACTTCATAGAAATCTCCATTATTTTTACTCCTCCATTTCTGGCACAGACACACGAGCCACCGCTTCTGGCTTTTTGCTGGTTAATTGGAGATAGAGTCTCACAGACTTTACTGCCTGGGCTGTGGTTGTGATTAGATTACTCTAGGTTCCTCATATAAGTGAAGTTTAGTTCATTAGTGTAGTGTCCCCAAGGTTTGTTCATATGGAAGCAAGGGTCAGAACTTGTTTTTACATCTCGTTTTGTGTTTTCGTTCATCTGAGACAACTGCATTACTTCTGGGTTTGGTTATTGTGGACCATGCACAAATGTACTCAAAACCTCTTCAGACCCTTGCTCTAAACCCCTTAAGTGTGTGCTCACAGGTCATTGCTTGGTCATAAGTTCACTTATCTTTTTTTAAGGAACTACTAAACTTTTCCCATAGTTGCACCGTTTCACCTTTCCACCAGCAGCCCCGCAGTTATTCCAGTTTCTTCATAGCCTCACTCGTGCTTGCTACTTTTATTTTTATTTGTTTTGTGCCAGTACTGGGGCTTGAACTCAGGACCTTAAGCCCTTGCGTGGAGTTTTTGCTCAAGGATGCTGCTCTACCATTTGAGCTACAGCTCCACTTCCAGCTTATTTTTGGCTGTTTTTTTTTTTTTTTGACATTTTCCAGCAATTTTATTAGCTCCAGTTTTAGGATACCATACTATTTTCACACTGTTTAAATGTCCCATTTCCATAATCCAAATATCAAAAGAATTACTAACATATTCCCTTATATAGTTAAAAATAGGTTTACTGGAATGCTTTTAGTTATAGCTGAAGACAGAAACATTTACAACATTTAGTTTTTGTTACAACTATATACTTGTGGAAAGCAATTACAATTGCTTGCAAAGCAATTCCAATAGAAAAAGAATGATATTCTTGCAACTACTGATGGGATGGTTAAGTATCCCTTTGAGCATAAGATTTTGGTACTCAACATAGGCTTCTTGACCCCAGTCTAGCCCCACCTTGATGCAATAATTCAAGTCCTTATATCACTAACATATTAGTATGAAATACTGTCACCAATGTTTAATTATATACACAAATAATGAACTGGCAAGTATGTAGCTTCAAATTAGATCCTTGGAATACAGCAAAATTGTTATCTTTGCCTTAAACATAATTATTCAAAGCACATTTTGTTAGAAGGGAAGAAGATAATTGGACATTCTCAATGTTCCAATTTGAAGGGATACTTGCCTCTTAGTTTTTTGAAAAAGAAGTTTTGAAAGTTATATACATAGATTTCATTTAAATTATGCAGCAATCTTTTATTATTATTATTGTCCCAGATCTTGTTTAAGGAGGATCTCTGTCATCAACTCAAGTACGGTATTTCACAACTATAAGAATGATAATCACTAGCAAAAGGATAACAGCAACCAAAGCCATGATGGCTTTTAACTTGCAGCCACGCCACCTCATTTGCCTTCGAAGTTGTTTGGATCTGTTGCTAGAAGCAGTTGCATTGTCCCATAAGCTTTCTGATTTGTCCTGCAGTTCATCTAGTCTCTCCCCTCCTTCAATTGCCTTTGTAACGTTTTCTTGCATGACATCGGTAACTTCATCCACCTGATTCTGCACATGCTTAATTTTATCATTTCTAACTCCAAATCTTGGTCCAGATGGTCCCCTTAGAAAAAAGTCTCTTCTTCATCTGAATCATCTTCCAAAAGATTTCTCCTTTCACTTTTCACAGAGCCAGTGCCATCATCATCATTTAGGTGGCGCTTGAACTTGGGGGGCATATTTTTACTCACAAGGTACTCTTCTGTTTCCCAGCAGAGGAAGTATTCACCTGAGGCTCCCGAGGAGTGGCGGGCAGTGACAGGCTGCGCTGGGCGGGCGGGGGAAGGTGCGAGCAGCCGGAGGAGGAGGCCTGGCCGGGGCTATGGTGGGTGCGGACCCCGCGCCGGCCGCTGCGCCGCTGCTGCGCCCCCGCTCTCTCTATTTTGTTTTTGGCTGTTTAACTGGAGGAAACAGTCTCACATATTCTTCTGCCTGGGCTGGCTTCCTCAGTCTCAGCCCTTTGGGGAGACACTGGCACCCAGCTACGTTTACTTTTCACTTACCTCTGCTTCATTAGAGCCCCAACTCCGAGACTCTGGAAAATAGTTTTGAAGCTGAATGTGTAGCTGGCCTACACAAAGTTGTCACTCACCCACATATATGGCAGCAAGGAAGGGGACAGAGTGGCCCGTGTCTGACCTTGACCTCACATCTAGAATTCTAGGCTCTCCATATGCCGTGCTACTGCATCCCTCGTTGCCATTAATAAAAGCTTTTCTCCTTTCTGGAATCTGCCCTAGTTTTCGGTGTAATAAACTGTTAAAATGTGTGTATATATGCAGGCATGTGTGTGTTATGTATGTCTGTGTGTGTATGCATGCATGTATTTATGTACCCCTGTCACCGTCTGCTCTCTGCCCCAGGAGATGTAAGGCCTCCTGGGAGCTGCTGCGGCCCTCAGCTCCTACCTCATCTTCCTGCTTAGATGTTTCTTTCCTCAGTAAATCGTAAGCTCTGTATTCTGTTCTGATAGTAGAACCTAAAGTGACAACTAATGGCCAAGCAATTTTTACTGAATGTCCACTGAAGTCTTCCACTTTATTCCTAAATTTATTGATTGTAAAAGATGCTAAGTCCACAGAATTGAATTTTTACCTGTTTTAAGTAGTGCAAAAAACAACAACAAAAAACACCTCTGTGCCCCAGGCCTGTGTTTCTGTGGCTTGTTTTCTGTTTTTGTCTTGACCCCCTAACAGACAGCTAACAGCAGCGGTCCATGGTACACTCCCTGCTGAAATGACCCATGGGCTTGATGGCCTTGCCCTCTGTAACCACGACCCAAGAACCTTCCTCTCCCCTCCTCCACAACACACCAGCCATGCAGATAACTTGACTGATTTTGTCCCACGCTTAAAGGATGACAAGATATGTGACAGACAGAATGCTAATATTTTTATCTAGAAATACTATATGCGAAGTAAAGCAGTGGATCTTACTGTGTTCCTAGAAGACAGGACATACGTATTTATTGAGCCTTTTGCATTCTCCTTCCCAGATCGATGCCTCATCATTTACACTGACATTCTTTGGTCAAGGATATAGCCAAGGCCTTGCGGCTGAGAAGAACAAACCAAATGTCAAAATTTGTACTCAGGTGAAAGGACCAGGTATTTTGCATGATTTAAAGATAGATGTTTTATGTTGCCTTAAACAATATGCAATTGAAGTATATTCTTTTAAGCTAATTTTATTAATGTATGCTTCTCTTTTATTTTTTCATTGCCATTCAGTAGTTCAGTTTTCTTCTCTTGTCTTCTCTTCTTTTGGTCATGGGGCTTGAACTCAGGGCCTAGACTCTTTTGCTCAAGGCTAGGGCTTTACCGCTTGAGCCACAGCACCACTTCTGGTTTTCTGTGATTAATTGGAGATAAGAGTTCACAGATGTTCTTGCCTGGGCTGGCTTTGAACCGGGACCCTCAGATCTCAGCCTCCTCAGTCGGGAAATGGAGGAGAAGGAAGGAATTGAGCCAGGCCCAATCTTCCACAGGCGGGGACTGCATCTAGCCTATTTCTTTTCTTTCTCCTAACAGGATTATAGACATGAGCCACCAGCCCTCAGCTTAATATTTCAAATTTAAGGATGGGCAAGTTTGAATTATTAAGAAAAGAGCTCATTGAGCCAGTGGCTCACGCCTGTAATCCCAGCTACTCAGGAGGCTGATATCCGAGGATCAAGGTTCAAAGCCAGCCTGGGCACATAAAGACCTGAGACTCTTATCTCCAATTAACCTCTAGAAAATGGGAAGTAGTGCTTGACTCACCAGTAAGGTGGTAGTCTTGAGCTGAAGGGCTCAGGGACAGCGCCCAGGCCAAGTTCAAGCAATAGCTTTGATAAGTTGTTTTTAAAAAGATCTGTTGGAGGAGCCGGGAGTTTGGCCTAGTGGTAGAGTGCTTGCCTAGCATGCATGAAGACCCAGGTCTGATTCTTCGATACCACATACATAGCAAAAAAGGCAGAAGTGGTGCTGAGGCTCAAGTGGTAGAGCTCTAGCCTTGAGAAAGTCCAAGCACAGTGCTCAGGCCCTGAGTTCAATAGATAGAGAGAGAGAGAGAGAGAGAGAGAGAGAGAGAGAGAGAGAGAGAGAGAGAGAGAGAGAGAGAGAGATCTGTTGGAGCTGAGTGCTAGTGGCTCACACCTATAATCCTAGCTACTCAGGAAGCTGAGATCTGAGGATTGTTGTTAAAGCCAGCCCAGGCAGGAAAGCCACGAGAATCCTATATCCCTGACATTAAAGCTCAAACACAGCACTCAGGCCCTGAGTTCAAGATCCAGGACTGGCAACAACAACAGAAAGGCATATTGGGTAGGTGCCCTGGTCACACCTATAATCAGGAATCTTAAGATCTAAGAATCTGGTTTTAAAGCCAGCCAGAGAGAAAAGTTCATTAAACTCTTACCTCCAATTCATTGTCAAAAAACCAGCAGTGGAGCTATGGATCAAGTGGTAGAGTCTTAGCTTTGAGCACCCCAGTCCCCCCCGCCCCCCCACCAAAATCAGGGACAGTACCTCACTGTGAGTTCTCAAGCTCTAGGACTTCCCCACCTCCCCAAAACAGATCCATCACCTAAATGAAGAACTTTTCCTGTAAATTTCAGAGAACTACACAGAGATGAAGCATTTATAAAATAAAGTTTAAATACCATTGTCCTGATGGGTGGGCAGCGTGTGTGTGTGTGCGTATTAAGCCAGATGACCGTGAGGTTATATACATGTTGCCTCTTTTTCAGATTCTCAGCTAGCGTCGTGAGATAGTTGGAGTATGTTTTTATTACTTGACAGCAATGTTACTTGGGTTTGTTTAGTTTTTCTAAGATACTGACAAGTTGCATTTGTAAAAGCAAAATATCTGAATGCAGGGTCCGCTGGATATATGACTAGAGAAATAGGTTTCATTCATTGCTGAACAGTGCCTGAGCAGGACGGTGGGTGTCAGATGAGTGTGGCTCAGCCATGACTAGGCCTTCATGTCCTTATCTGTGAAGCAGAGTTAACACAACTGCATCCAAGCACCGTGAAAATTAAGTGAGTTTTTAATAGTTAAAGCACTTAGCCCACACTTGACACTTAGTAAATATGATCTGAGCTGAGTGCCAGTGGCCTGTAGTCCGAGCTACTCAGAAGGCAGAGATCTGAGGATCATGGTTGGAATCCAGCCAGGACAAGAAAGTCCTTGAGACTGTTTTGTTTAACAAATGACCAGAATATTGAAAAAAATTCTGGCACAGGGTATGTGGTACCTGCCTGGAATTCCAGTGACTCAAGAAGCACAGGCAAGAGGATTATCCAGAAGCTAATGTAGGTAGATGGCTAGAACTTTACCTCAATAAGTAAAGCAAAAAGTGCTAGGGGCTTGGCTGAGTTGAAACTGAAGTACTACCAAAAGTAAAAGTAAGTTCCAAGCCTTGTGCTGGTGGCTCACACCTAGAATCCTAGCTGTTCAGAACACTGAAACCTGAAGGTCACAGTTCAAAAACAGCCTGGCAAGGAAGTCCGAGGGACTCGAACTCAGGCCTGAACACTGTCCTTGGGCTTTCTCAAGGCTAGAGCTCTACCACTTAAGCCATAGCACCACTTCTAGCTTTTGCTATATATGTGGTACCAGGGAATTGAACCCAGGTCTTTGTGCATGCTAGGCAAGCACTCTACCACTAGGCCAAACTCCCGGTCCCGTCTGAGAGACTCTTATCTCTAATTAACCACCAGAAAACCAGAAGTGGAGCTGTGGCTCAAAGTGGTAGAGTCTAGCCTTGAGCAAAAAAGCAGAGTGCCCAGGCCTTGACTTTAAGCCTCATGACCAAAAATAAAAACCAAAACCAAAAACAATAAAAAACCAAATTCCATATGAGCCAGGTGGCTCACACCTGTAACTAACCCTAGCTACTCAGGAGGCTGAGATCTGAGGATCAAGGTTCAAAGCCAACCCGGGAAGTAAAGAACCTGAGACTCTTGTCTCCAATTAACTTCTAGAAAAGGTGGTAGAAAGGGTGGTAACCTTGAGCTGAAGATCTCAGGGACAGCGCCCAGGCCTAGTTCAAGACCCATGACCCACAAATGATAATAATAATAACAACAACAACAAACAAATTCTTGTGTGTTCACACATGCTCTCTTTTTCCTTGGTCGTTCCTGCAGAGGCTGGCTATGCAGCCACACCCATAGCCATGGTCCAGGCCGCCATGACTCTTCTGAACGACTTCCCTGACCTCCCGAAGGGGTAAGCTTGGGGGTTCCTGGTTAGGAGATAGGGTTTTGTTCATAAAATAGTTCAGCTTATCTTGAATTGATTTGCAGGTTTGGGAGCTGCTTGTGGCATTTGTAGTTCTTGTCATGCAATGTAGATTAACATAATGACCCCTGGGAATCACTGCAGAAGACAGAAAGCCTGCTGAGCCCTGTAAGCAGGCTCCAGCTCACTTGGGCCCTGCAGAGAAGTCCCTTTCATGTCTGTGACAGTGCTAACAGGCCTGTGAGCACTCTGGAGCACAGTTGGGACCCTGGGCCATTGTGGGGTGGGGTGGACCAGCGTCTTCATAGGGCATCCCACCCTACCCTACCCCGCCACTCCAAAGCAGGCCACAGACTGGCAGCTGACAAGTCAAGCAGGCATAATTCAAGATTAAGTAACACAAATAACAATGTGAAGTAGTAAAACCTGCTTAGACTTTTTTTTTCTTTTTTTCTGGAAGTCAGGGCCTGAGCACTGTCCTTGGACTTTCTCAAGACTAGAGCTCTACCACTTGAGCCACAGTGCCACCTCATGCGTTTTCTATGTATGTGGTACTGAGGAATCGAACCCTGGTCTTGCCCATGCTAGGCCAGTGCTGTAGCACTCAGCCACACTCCTGGTTCAACCTGCTTAAACTTACATGCACACACTGGGCCTTTGGCATGCATGCTCACCATTCTGTTTCGGGACAAGGGATCCAGTTTGCATCCTGTTGTAGTAGCGACTCCTGGGTTGACTGCAGTGAGGCTGGCTCGTGTGTGCGTGCAGCACTGGTCACCCCAGCTGGCGGTGGGGGTGGCCGAGCTCTGGTTTCTTCTGAATAGGTAGCTCTTTGCTCCTTTGGCACAGGGTCGAGTAGACATGGGTTTTCAGGAGTTGTGCAGTGATATGCTCGCTGGTCCTGACATGGGGTGGGGGGAGGAGCCCTTCACTGTTTTCTCTTGTTCCTGTGCTACAGGGGCGGGGTCTTCACCCCCGGAGCCGCTTTCTCCAGAACAAGGTTGATTGACAGACTCAACCAGCATGGTATTGAATTTAGTGTCATTAGCAGCTCTGAAGTCTAAACAGTTGAAGAACCGAAGTCATTAAATGCATGAATTAACAGCTCCTGTATTTGATACATGAGATTCTTCTATGAGCCTGTCTGACTATATGTGGAGATGAGTGTCAAAGTGTAAAATCTACACATTAAAAGCAGGAAATTGTACTAACTTACTCTGAACTTCAAATCTCAGCTGATTTTATTGCTTATGAAAGAAAACTAACACTGGCCTCACTTTTCGTTGAAGTGTTCCTGGTAGACTCGGGTGGTGAGTGCGAGATGGTGGCGGGTCTCCCTCCCTGGTGGTGATGCTAACTGGTCCCCAGAGCCGTGCTCAGGCTGCAGCGGCTGTGCAGCCACCGCTGCTGCCCTTGCCATGGAGGGGGGAGTCTCCTCCCTGAGTTTCTCTGCAGTGTGTGAGCTTTTGCTAAATGGATCCCACTTTTTTCCCCCCTATTTTAGCCTGGTTTCTTACCCATCCACACTGATTTTGGACTGTTTGTCTAAGTTGAATAATAAAGAGTTTTCAATTGAATGATGGTTTTTGTTTGGGCCTGTATTGTATAGTACGAGACAGGTGTTGTTTCAGGTGGTCTGTCCAAAAATGGGCTTTTATTCTTTCCCTGGTTCTGTACCTGTGATCAGCTTTAAGTTTCTGTTCATCTTCACTGTCTAAGCCGAATTTTTCTCAAAATTACATTTTGCATTTTCACCCAGGCTTGGCCCTGAAGTCCTTAAATAAGGCAAAAGACTTGATATGTGATAATCCCATGCTAACACCACTCACTGTGTGGGGAGCAAGCCCCACGGGCGCCTCCTGCTGTCCAGAGGCAGCGAAAGTCTCCAGTGTAAAACTTGTTTTAAGTGACCTATTCTATCTACAGGTTGACATAGCATATGTTGTGTGAGGTGGGGTTGAAGTAGAATGGCTCACCATACCTCCAATACCTTTGGGTTGAGGACGTTTAATACCCTCTTCCAGCTATTCTGAGGAGTCCATTCCTGTTTTCTGTGGGATGGGACTCATTCCTCCTAACCTGCCCTGCGTCCAGCCCTGGTTCTGCCAGCCCTGAGACGGCCCCATGTGTGGTCTGGCTGACTTCACATGCCTCTCCCCACTGTGAGCAAGGGCCCTGGGCAGCTCTGGAGGCAGCTCTGCCACGCTCACTTCAGTTCTTTGGGGGTGGATGCTGGATTGTATGGCAATTGCAATTTTTTTTTTTTTGGTGGGTCTTGGGGCTTGAACTCTGGGCCTGGGTGCTATCCCTGAGCTCTTCAGCTCAAGGCTACCACCCTACCCCTTGAGCCACAGCCCCACTTCCCATTTTCTAGAGGTTAATGGGAGATAAGAGTTTCATGTTCTTGAGTGCTCAGGCAGGCTTTGAACCTTGATCCTCAGGTCTCAGCCTCCTGAGTAGCTAGGATGACAGGCGTGAGCCACCGGACGTGGCAGGTAATTGCATTTTTTTTTTAGCACTTTCCAGAATGGCTCATTTCTCCCAAAAAGATGGGTGCAGGGCCTCAGAGGCTGTACTGCCTACCTGGACCCCCTTCTCACCAAGCACTAAATACTCTTGTCAAGACTCAGGACAGTCACTTCCCAGAGCTCTCCACATCTGTCCTCAACTAAGCCTCACTGCAGGATGAACTCATTCCTGGCTGCAGCGAGGACCTCCCCTCAGTGCCGGAAATCCCACCCCCCAGCGAGCTGAGACGTCTCAGAGGAACACACAAAAAGAAAACCTGCCAGGTGAAACTTACACTTAGAAACAATCATTGTCTGTCTGGAGGCCCAACAAGAAACGTACCAGAGAGTTTTATTTGAAGTTAATTACTTCCATAAGAATATTAATGGAAATGATGACATCTCTGTGCGCCACGCTTCTAGTTGCTTTGTGCTCTCTAGCAATTGGCCGCCATCCCACATGGTGAGGAGGGGCGAAGGCTCAGGCGCCTGTCCTGGGTCAGTAACTGCTGCATGAATCCAGGATTGAGGCCAGAGTGCAGAGTGCTCATCTTACATCTCACTCTCATCCTGCAGGCAGGGTCCTGCTTACGTAGTTCACAGTTCAGCTGTAGCCAGCCTGGTGATGGCACTTGTGTATAATTCTAGAAACGCACTCCATGTCTCAAAACAAAATAAACCACTTAAAACTAGCCAGATGGGGTGGGAAACACACAGGTCAGTTAGACTCGGTGGTTTTTACTATGTGGTTTTTCCTCAGTGTATCCTTACTGTGTCATACGCAACAAATATTCTCTCTTCTTTTTCACTATAAGTGCAACATCGTTTTTCAGTTTCCATAAGCTAGATTCAAAGAGGTCTCCAAAGTCCTTTAGCATCTGAGACTGTAGGTGTATAAATGGTCGGAGCATTTGATCATCTTCCTAAAAAAAGGAAAAAAGAAAGGCGAAAAGAATGACGGACATTGTATCATCAGGCTGGAAAAGTACACTTGGCAGAATCAGGAAATCACCCAGAAGCATCCGGTTTCCACCGGGGATCTGAATACCAAGAACTGGTGAGCAAATATCGTTCATCTTGGACTGTTAGATCTTGAGCACTGCGGACACTCAGGTTTGCAGGGGAAGCTGTGGGAGCGAAGACTCCGTGCATGGAGAGGGAGGAGGGTGCCTGAGCAGGGGCAGCTGGAACTCAGTGATGATGCCTCTGGATTTCTGAAATTCCTCTTCAGACTCTGCCAGTTTTTCCAAGTTGGGACTGGAATGTGGCTTAGTGGTGGAGTGCTTACCTAGCCTGCGTAAAGCCCCAGGTTCAATTCCTCAGGACCACATACGCAGAAAAAGCCAGAAGTGGTGCAGTGGTTCAAGTGGTAGAGTGCTAGCCTTGAGCAAAAGATTCTCAGAAGACAGTGCCTGGGTCCTGAGTTCAAGCCTCAGGACTAGCAAAAAAAAAATAGTACTTGCATTTTGTGTCTATGTGTGTGCCAGTTCCTGGAGCTTGAACTCAGGGCCTGAATTCTGCCCCTGAGCTTTTTTACTCAAGGTTGGCACTTTACCACTTGAACCACAGCTCCATTTCTTGCTTCTTGGTGCTTAATCAGAGATTAGAGTCTCATGGACTTTCCTGTCTGGACTGGCTTTAAACCACAATCTTCAAATGTTAGCTTTGAGAGCTAGGATTATAGGCATGAGCCACCAGTGACTTGGTAAGAGAAATGGTTTAATATTCCAAAAACTAATACTTGATGATAGATTCAGGCTGACAGGAGTGCCAGGTTTTGGAAGATCTCAGATTTTTGGATTAAACATGTTTATGAGACTATTCCAAAATTCTAAAAACTTTGAAGTACTTCTAATTCCAAGGATTTCAGATAAGCTATTCAACCTGAATACCAACTGACTGTCTCAGACCTGGATTATTCTTAACTTTGTCATATCTTTTGCCTAGTACGTATTCCCTTTTAAAATGATCTTAGTGTTTTATACACACACACACACACACACACACACACACACACACACACACCCATACAAAAGAGGACCAAAAACATATGCTCAGGTCTCAGTAGGGTAAGCAAGGCCCTGCCTCAGTTTCTCCGCTGTCTTCCCCCTCCCAGTGTCACCTGATCTGTGTGACATCCTACGTTGCTGAACAGTTTTGCCACCTAGAGTTCTGTCGCGCTCAGGAGGCACAGTGAGGAGGTGGCTGTGTGTAAAGGCTCTCAGGATGTGAGCTACTTACGGGGGGCTTGTGCTGCCTCAGCTGCAGGCACCGTGCTCTAGCCACACTCATGCCCTGGTAGAACTCCTTGAGCGCTCTGGCCAGCTCGGCGTCACCCCGGGCCTGAGTGCACCTGAGGCTCACGTCTCTGGCTGGTGGCAGTTGTGTTGTGTTTCCAGTTATCTTCTGTGCATCAGAAGGCTTAGGGGCTGAGGTAAAGGGAAAAGGCATTTACTACCTGCATACCTCCCCTGGTATCTCTGTGCTGTTTTACTTTGGTGGAGTCTTATATCTGCCTTTATCAGTGGATTTATGGCACCAATATAATCCAACCAAAGAAGTCTCACAAGGCAGAAGAAAAAATGGAATGGTACAAGATATAAACTTATTAGCAAGTTTGTCTTGGGGCTGGAGGTATAGAAGTATCAAATACCAAGTCTGAGTGTTGGTCTCAAACTAAAGGAAAAAGAGGTTTGCCTTTGCCAGACACCAGAGGTTCACTCCTGTAACACCAGCTAACTCAGAGGCTGAGATCTGAGTATGGTTCCAAGCCTGCCCGGGGAAGGCTTGTCCCTGGGACTCTTAGCTCCAATTAACCGCCCACAAAAGCCAGAAGTGGAGCTGTGGCTCAAGTGGTTGAGCAAAAGAAGCTTAGGGACAGTGCCCAGACTGTTGAGTTCAAGCCCCAGGATTGGCACCAAAGAAAAAGGCTGTCTGTCTTAGACAAATACACACCACAGGTATAGTCTGGGGCTGAGCTAAGCGGCCGCGACTGCAGCAGCTCACCGTGTTGGCGAAGGCCACTTTTCTCCAAGGATTCCTTGAGAATCACATTTTCCTCCCTCAGGGATCGGTTAGTGTTTCTGAGCAGTTCCGCTTCCTGTTCTAATTTGAACAGCTTCTGATAAAGTTCTGAAGTCTGGCTAGATGTGTTCTACGACAGAGACGCCGTTCAGCTGGGGGACCGGCACTCTTACCACCCCAGCAACCCCAGGTCCACAGGCCAGAACGCTGATGTTCCTGGGCGGCTGTGGCTCGTGGCTGTCACATGTACACACCTGGCTTGAGTCCTTCACACCGGGAAGTTTCTCGGTGTCCAGCATGATATGGCCTTCCCTGGTGACTGGGAGGTGCAGCTGGGGGCAGCTGAGCTCCGTGCAGCCTTCTGTGGTGCGGGAGACACATCAGAAGAGCTGCTGAGCAAGAGCTCTGCCCTGGCTGGGAAGACCCGGCTTCTCTCCTTCCCTCCCTGCCTTTCTCCCACCCTCCTCCCACCCCCTCTCACCAAATGGTTCCCCAAGGGAGCAAAAGGGGAAAGGCGCTAACCTTGAAGACCCCACAAGTCAACAATGAGGGCATTTGTCTGTAAATAATTCAGAAACTCATGAGACACATGTAAAGCTGCAAACTGGACAGTCTCCTCGATTTGAGGATTCACGTTTGCCCACGCAGGTTTAGTATATAAAGTGTGAGGAAGGTCGTAAATTCTGTATCTGAGAAGAGAACACAGAACAAGTTAAAACCAGAAGGGGCGCCTTTGTAAAGAAAGCAGAGGAGCCCCAAAGGTGCCCACCCACGCCGCAGTCAGACGCAAAGACCTATCTGCAGTTCTTACAACTCGTGCCTCCACACGAGCACTACAGCCACGTCTAATAAGAGGCAAGGCACCTCGGCTTTCTAGGCAGCCATTCTAAAGTTGCTCATTTTGCACATCAGGTCAGAGCATTCGTTGCTTTTCCTTTCCGACGTCTCAGTTGAGTTGGCCCCGTCCTGTGCAGTGCCTCTCCGCCTTATGAGGGAGAACACTTCACACACAGCGGAGGGCAGCTGGGCTCGGAGGAGCAGCAGCCCGTGAAGATTTCGACTGCGTCCGTCACTGAAGGTCCAGTGACCGCAAGAGACATGTGCTTTGCTCCTTAACAGACGGGGGAGTAGCCACATGGAGCTGAGCACATAGACACAACCTCGAGGGGAGGCTCCTCCCCCAGACCACGCAGCAGGCCACACTGTGGGCTGGTACCCAAGCTGAACGCCGCGCTTCCCATCTTCCTTGAGCCACCGGACACCAAGGCACTGGACAAGGTGAATCTGGAAGTCCATCCTCTTGCCCAGCAGGTCCAGAGGATCCGTGGCCACGTCGTCCTCACCATAAGCTCTGCAGATGAGAGGTAGACGCCGTCTCAGCAGCTGGACCCGGCCAGTTAGCACCGGGCATTCAAGGTGACAAAAATGGGCCTGAAGAGACAGCTTAGACCACGGAAGGCGGGAGAGTGGTCGTGTCAGTTGTAAAATTCATCCACGAGTCACCTGGTCTGCATGACGCCTCAGGGGAGACAGGCCTGGCCTGTTCATGGAGCCCGCAGCCCAGAGGCAGCGCTGTGAGCACGAACAACTCACAGATGGAGAAGAGGGGAACTCTGCCTTTCCCCTCAGATTTCCATGTAGCAGTTTTCCTTGACACATTCTGCACAGGCCAGAGTCGCCCTCTGGCCTGCCAGCTTTCTACCAGGCCTCCTTGCCCCACTCAAGCCCACAGAGTCTGAAATCGTCTGCAGTGTAATCACAAGGCAGCCAAAGGCCAAGAATGTCCTAGGAAGAAAGCCTTCTAGTGTAGCTTTCCCTTTCAGTAAGGGGAAAATGGGGCTACTCAGTAAAGGGCTGGCAGCTCACATCTGTAATCCTAGATACGCTCAAGGCTGAGAGGTTTAAAGCCTGACTCTTATTTTTTTTTTGCCAGTTCTGGCCTTGAGCTCAGGGTCTGAGCACTGTCCTTGGACTTTCTCAAGGCTGGAGCTCTACCACTTGAGCCTCAGCACCAATTCTGGCCTTTTTCTATGTGTGTGGCACCAAGGAATTGAACCCAGATCCCACTAGGCCAAACTCCTAGCCTAAAACCTGACTCTTATCTCCAAGTAACCAGCAAAAAGCTAGAAGTGGAAGCTCAAGTGGTCACTAAGCTGGGCCCTGCCTTCCAGCCCCAAAGAAAATGCCTATGTAGAAGATGACTACCAGGCAGTGAGCAGAGCTTAGGGCAGCACTGACAGCCTGAAACAGAACCAGTTCCCACAGAAGTGGAGAGGGCGGGGCCGGCTGTCAGTGTGCAGCCCCTGGGGGCATGGAGATCCAGTGGGGCAGTCATGAAGGACCCCGCCCCCCCGAGGGGGGAGACACCCACCGTCCTGCCGGGGAGCAGGGGGTGACGCGGACATGCAGCACCGCCTCCTCCAGCCCCTCGCAGCTCAGAAACTCCACCTGCTCCTCGAGCTTCATGCAGTGGGCCAGCGCCTGCAGCCAGAGGTGTGCAGAGCCCACGTGCACCACCTCCACAGGATCCCAGAAGGGGTCGTCGCCCTGCGCCACGCAGCCGTCTTCTCCGTCTAGGAAGCGCTGGTAGAGATCATCCATTAGGAACTTCCTATTGATAAACTTGGCTTTGGACCAAACCCACACCTGGAAGTGCAAAGGTAGATCACGGGATGCCACATGCTCCCGTGTGAGCCGGTGCACACGGGGCGGGGCTGCCCCCGCAGGGCCTCACCTCCCGAGTCCACTGGTTAGTCACCCTCACCATGACCTCCTTCTGCAGATCAAAGCCCCTGGAATCGGAGGACGCTAAATTCTTCACCTTCAGCTCCATGCGAAGCCCCTGGTAAAAGAAGCACTTCTCCTAAGTAATTCCAGTTTTTCGTATTTGAAAGCTTTGTTTGCTTTCACTGTTCCCACACTCGAGCTTTCTCAAAGAACACAGTCCAGCTTTTGCTCCTAAGTCTTCTAATGAAGAGAAGTGGCCGAACACTTCCCAATAACACCCTGCTGTGCGCACTAAAGCCAGGAGCCCCTGTGCACCTAGATCTGATGCTGCCAGTGTTCATTCCAGGCCAAATCCCCTCTGTGGCAGAGCAGCCGTGCGCTGCTCAGACCCAGAGGTTCTGGGTTCTGGCCAGGCGCTAGGCCTTGGAGTCAAAGGGGATGGAGCTCAGGTTGGCTGGGAAGGCCGGCTGCTAGTCTAGCTTGTGTCACTGTTTCACTGTGGAGCTCAAGAAAACCCTGGGCCTCTCTAGGCCTTGAGGTCCTTCCTGGACCTCACACCATACTCATATCTGGTCACAATCACCTTCTTCAGCTCTTCACTCATTTGATTTGCTTCTGCGACCAGCGGCATGAGCTTGACGTAGTCGTGGAGTGCGGCCGGGACGCTGGGGTCGGCTTGGCCAGCCTCATGGCTCGCAGCACCTAGCGAGGCAGCACGAGTATGCAAGTCTGTCACTTGTTCAGTGACATGTCCAGATTATGGATAAATTCGCGCACACCTCTGTGTGAATTGCTCATGGCAACCTGAGAATCTTGGTCTCACCGTGACCGAAGGCCCCAGGGTTTACTCTCAGTCCTGAGACTGGTGAGCTAAGGGGCCTCCAGACTGGAGGACAATTAGGGTGGAATCCGCTAGACCTGAGAATGTCAGGTCAGGGGCCCTGGCAAGTCAGCACTCTGTGCCTTCTTACACCGCGCTGGCAGGACTGGGTGTAGGGCTGGGACGATGGGACGGCCAACTCTCTATCCTGGGCTTCTCTGCCTGTGGGTTACATAGGCCACGGGCTCGACTCTCCCCCAGCCCCACCTCAGGCACAGTGCCCTCAACCCAAGGCTGAAGACAGGTTCACCTCACTGCCAGGGCCCTGTGAGGCACAAGTCCACCACTGTGGGACAAGCAATTGAAAGGGTGAGGGAGTTTGTCAAGAACTTCAACAGAAGGGTCAGAAAGTAGATTTTAAATCAATTCTTTTTGCTGAAATTCTGAGGAAAACATGTAGGCAGAAAGGGGGACTCATACATCCACGCAGGAGTGACACACACTTCTTAGTTTCTTTGCCAGTCCTTAGATTGGAACTCAGGACCCAGTGCTGTCCTTGGGCTCTTTTGCTCAAGGAAGGCTAGTGCCCTACCACACTTGAACCACAGCTCCACTTTTTGCTGGCAAACTGGAGATAATAGTCTCAAGAACTTTACTGCTCAGCCTCCTCCTGAGTAGCTAGGATCGCAGCTCACCCTGGGGCAGATGAGGGTAGAGACCCCAAGGCCCTTGCTGGCCCCTGCCTGGTCCCTGCCCCGCCTGGTTCTGCCCAGCCCCTACCCAGCCAGTCGGCGCTCACGCCCTCTGCGGCTGCCCGCTCCAGCTGGAAGAAGTCGTAGTCAAATTTGCGCCAGTCTTCGCTGCCCCGCTCGGACGGGAAGCCCACGTACAGGTAAGTGCTGTTGGATCCGAAAATAATGCGGTCCTAGGGGGAGACAGGCTGGGCTCAGACCGCTCACCCACTCCCCAGGCTCAATCAAGGACATCCTTGGGCTTTCTCAAGGCTAGAGCTCTGCCACTTGAGCCACAGTGCCACTTCTGGCTTCTTCTGTGTATGTGGAACCAAGGACTCAAACCCAGGTCTTTGTGCATGCTAGACAAGCACTCTACCACCAGGCCACATTTCCAGCCCTTTCCCATGGGGACCTGCAAGTCTCGTGTCTAGCTTAACCCTCTCAGGTGTTGAGGTGATTTTTCCAGAGAGCCCACGCAAGTCAGGATGGGTGTGGCCGGGACCGTGACCCCAACGCTGAGGACTTCGGAGCAAGAGACTCACCCGGTGCTGCAGTTTAGTCCTGCTGGTGACGCGCGCGCCATTCACCACAACTCTGCTCTTGCTGTGGGGAGCGACCGTCACCTCACCATCCAGATTCGTAAAGGACGCATGCTTATCTGAAATCCTAGAAAAGCAGAGTATGTCCTGTCACCCAGGGAATTGTGACCTGGGGCAGTTGCAGGTGTTGCTTGTCATTTGTACAGTGAGGTCCTCAGCTGCTGACGCGCTGGGAAGTGTCTCTGGACTTCCTGAATGCGGAGGCTCACAGTGAAGAGAGACTGGAGCACGGGGAGCTGGGGACAGCCACTCAGGAAGCAGAGATCAGCCCGGGCGAGGAGTAGTGAGGCCCCGTCTCAGCCAATAAAGCTAGGCCGGGGTAGTTCCTGCCTGTCATCTAGCCACACCAGAGAGGCCACAGCTTGGGAATAACTCTGGCTAGATCAGACTCCTAAGGGGGTTCTCAGGGAGGGCATCACCCCGAAGTCTGGGGTTTCCACTCGTCTAGGCCCCATCTAAAGACCGTGGCATTGACTGGATGCCGACCATGACATGTCTGCCCAGCTCCCCTGCTTCCTAAAAGATCTCCTGATCTGTCTGTGACAGGCTGTCACACAGGATGTAGCCTCTGGTGCCCCCTTGTCTCCTGGGAACTGAGGCAAGGGCACAGGGGAGCAGAGCGCTGGCCTGGGCTAGGAGAACCCCCTGGCAACAGCCCCAAAGTATGTGGCCGAGGCGTGTGAGAAAGCTCAGCACATCCTGGCAGGCTTCTCGTACAGCAGGGCTTAGGGCCTGTCCTGCCCAGGACCAGCTGGCCATGGAGCACGTGGTGCCATGTCCCCTGCTGGACAAAGGTGCAGACACTTACCCCAGGCCTTGGAGCGTGATAGCATTGCAAACAGCCTGGCCAGCGTCACACGAACCTGAAAACAGGACAGGCCATTTACAACACTGCCAGACTTGGCCTCGGTAAGGGAGCATGTCGACGGTCGCCCAGTGGCACTGCCAGTCTCGCCAGCTGGACTGTGTGGAGGGGTTAGCCATGGGCATGGCGGTCATAGTTGTCGTAGGCTTCTGCTCGCTCTCTACTGTGTGTGTACAGTTCCTGTTTCCCAAAGTCCCAGCTGCTGCTTGAAAACTCTGGAGGGAAAAACCTGTGAGCGTGAGCTTCAGGAGACAGGAGATGCAGAGAAGCCTGGAAAGGAAAGACTCTTTGCATCTGTTTTAGTTTTTTCTTTTTTCCCTCTTTTTTTTTTTTTTTTTTTTGGTCAGTCCTGGGGCTTAAACTCAGGACCTGGCACTGTCCCTGAGCTTCTTTGTGTTCAAGGCTAGCACTTTACCCTTCCAGCTTTTTGCTAGTTAGTTGGAGATAAAGAGTCTGGGGGGAGTTTGGCCTAGTGGTAGAGCGCTTGCCTAGCATGCATGAAGACCTGGGTTCCATTCCTCAGTACCACTTCCGCAGAAAAAGGCCAGAAGTGGTGCTGTGGCTCAAGTCCTTGAGAAAGTCCAGGACACTGCTCAGGCCCTGAGTTCAAGCCTGGGACTGGCAAAAAATAAAAAAGTCTCAGGGACTTTCCTGCCCAGGCGGGCCTTAAGCTTTTCTCCTCAGCCTGCTGAGAGGCTTAGAGATGTGGGTCACTGGTGGTTTTGTCTGGTGACACTTCCCTGCACAGAGCTGAAACCCTCCCCGTGCGCTGTGGCCAGGGAGGGATAGCCACTGGGTGCTGAGCTCTAGTGTGCTCAGTGTTCATTAGATCCGATACCAGCTCAGAAACCCCCAGACAGACGGGTGGTGAGATCCACGACGACGGGAGGAACAGTGGAGGAGGGGCGTCACACCTGCCACACCACAGTGACCTTGAGGGCATTATTTGTGTGCGGTGGAATGAGCCACACGCAAAACACGGCTGAGTGCACTTACACCGGAGCCCTCAGCTGGGACAGAGCGGAGGGGAGGGCAGGGTAAGTGCGGTGACAGAGGAACGTTCTAGAGGTGGGCGGTGGCGATGGCTACACAAGCATGACAATGTATTTGGTGTCTCTGAGCTGCATTCTCAGCGATGGTTCATGTGGCCAAAGCCCCATTATGTTGACTGGACCACCATTACAAATACTGAAAACGTTTGAAAAAAGGATGGAAGCAAGAAAGGAGGGAAGGAAGGAGGGCGGGGCGGGGCGGGGCGGTACCTGTGTGGATGAAGTGCTGGACGACCCCGGAGAGCTGTGGGTCCTCGTTGACGTTGAGAAGGTGGGGGAGGGACTCCAGCGTCTCCCGCTCCTGGAGGGGACACCAAAGGCTCCTGTCACCGGCCAGCCTGCCCAGCACAGCCAAGCCCTCTGCCCCCTCCCCCAGCCATGTCAACCCCACTGGAAGGGGGCTGCTCGGGGCCTCAGAGGGCCCTGCCCACCCCTCCCTGCCCCAGATACATGGCATTCTAGAGCTGGCATGAGCTGAGACAGAACCACGGGGAGTGGCGTGGCCTGGAATCCTTCCGGCTGGAGCCCAGCCACCCCTGGCTCACCTGGGCCTCGGCCGCGTGCTGCAGCTCCCACTCCTGGCGCGCCTGCTCCAGCAGCTCAGCCCACGTGCGGGGGGCCAGGACCCAGGCTGGCCGGCCTGCGGGGAGGGCGGGGACAGGCTCTGTGCAAGAACAGCACAGCCCACTGCAGCCTCTAGGCTCTCAGGCAGCAGCGGCCGGGCCGGCCTCCACGGAGGACAGCCTGGTAAGTCCCTCCGTGGCCAGGCGGCCCTGGCCGGACAGGGGCGTTGGAGCCGGGGAGTGCTTGGAGGCACATGGAGACAGGTTGTCCCTGGTGTGTGTGGTGTGGGTCTGGCGCTGGGCAATCCCCACCAGCCCGCGTGGTCTCCTGTGAGAATCCACATCCATTACTCTGGGTCTTGGTGTTAAATGTGTGAGGGCCTCGCCGAGCGCAGAGCTGCCTCTCGCAGGACTCTGATTTTGCGCTTTGTTCCCATGCTGGCCTTCGTGGGTGCCGGGTCTGAGAGGCGTGTGTGGGGTCACGGTCACTGACGGGACCCCTTGGGAGGAGTGAAGGCCAGACCTGGGTTCCCGGTGCCGAGCGCAAGGCTCTGGATTACGGCTGCTCTTGCGAGTGCTGCAGGGCTGACCGGCCGTCAGCTGCTTTGCATTGCATTTCCAGCCATTCAGGGGCTTCCAAACTGAAAGCAGGCCTCAGCTAGCAGCAGGGGTTCTGAATAACCATGCATGAGCTGCCCTGGCACGTGGGATCTCTGCTCCCCAGATCCTGGGGCGGCTGGCCAAGTGAAGCCCAGCCTCCAGGTGCCCCTGGGCGGGCGGGCTCAGTACTTAGCACCAAAGCCAGAGGAGGGGCTGCTACTCTGAGTCTGAAAACAGCCCTGGTACCAAGATGGTAATGGAGAATGGGGCTAAAATGACCGTTCTGAAAGGGCAGGGTGTGGTGGCCCAGTCATCCGAGGCTGAGGCAAGAGGATCTCAGACTCTCTCAGTAGCCCCAAAACAAAAATGGAAAGGCAGCACGATTGCTCCTCAAAGCTGCGGTGAGTTTCTCTTCAGGGCGTTCTGTTGCTGGGTACTGGGGGTTCACACCTGTAATTCCAGCTACTCAGGAGACCAAGATCTGAGGACCATGGTTCAAAGCCAGCCCAGACAGAAAAGTCCATGGGATTCTTAAGGCCAATTAACCAGAAAGAAAAAACAACAACACAGCTGGAAATAGAGCTGAGGCTCAAATGGTAAAATGGCAGCTGTGAGCAAAGGGCCCCTGAGTTCAGGCCCCTGCACTGGCACAAAAACAAACAGTGTGGGTCATGTTGAGTGTAAGGTTCCTTACCCAGCCCTGGAGACCCCTCCCTCCCGCCCCCAGCAGGGCAGGTGGGGATCCCCACTGGCCCCCCCTCCTGCCCCGGCCGTGGCCGAGGACTCAGTTCACCTGCCCCAGCCGTGTCTCCACATCCAAACAGCAGCTGCCGGCCCTCTGGCCTCGTCTCTCTGGCTGGCGTCCAGACGTTGACCACAGCTGTGTTCCGGACCCTTTTAGCTCTTCCACGTGCACAGCAAGTACAGCGGGACGCAATGTCAGCCCTGGGCCTCGACGCCCTGCCGGCCGACGGGGGCACCCACCGGGCTTCCTGTGCTCTGCTCGGCGAGGCGCCGTCAGGGCCTCTACTGCAGTGGCAACTCAAGCCTGTGTGTGGCCCTGTATATGTGTGGCTGCTTGGCCACTCGGGACCCAGGGACTCGGAGGTTTCCCAGCTCCCTCCAGTGTCACAAACGCCCAGAGAGCATTCACCATTGCACAGGTGAACTTCCTGTCCAAACCCAGCCCCAGCCCGCCCTTCCCCAGCGCCTGGTGCCTTGCTCTCGCCCTCTACTGCCGGTCACACAGCCGCTGGCACTGTGCCTCTAAGTGACTGAAATGACTCACAAGACTAGCCCCCATCACATGGCCCGGCAGGTCTGGGAGCCGACGGGGAGCGGGCGGCCAGAGCAGCCCCAGGGGAAGTGTCCCAGTGGCCCTCATCCCGGGGTGTGCAAAAACCAACACGCCAGCCAAACACTGTGGAATGCAAGCTCTGCTCTGAAGAGCTCAGCTCCGCAGGGAGGGTTTGAAGCTCCCGAGAGCCTCAGTTCCAAATGGAAGACCGTCAGAGGGGCTGGGCACAGAGCTCCATGGCAGCATTTGCCTACCATGTGAGAAGAGGGCCTGTGGGAAATGGGAAGCAAGGAGGGGAGGACCAGGCTCTGGTGCCAGGAAGAGGCTGAAGGGAAGCCAGGAGGGGGCAGCATCTGGGCACCCCTCCCGGCCAGGCCGGCAGGTTCACATCTGGACTTCCACCCACTCTAAAGGAGCAGTACCAGCAGTGCTTTGTGTCTGCACACAAGGGCACCGGGCCAGGGAATCCCTGCTCTCAGCTCCCTGCCAGGCTTGGCATGAGCTACGGCTCATGTCCGGGTGCCTGCACACATCAGGCCTCCTGCACACACAGCACTGGCCACGCTCAGGCCCGGGCCAGCGGCGTGCCCAGAGGGGAGGCCATGGGCTCCTGGGCTTCCGATCCCTCTGGTGGCCTCGTTTCTCACAGCAGAGGCTGCCTGGCTAGTGAGGGGAGGGGAGAGCAGCTGTGCCCGTGCCTTCGCTTTCCCACGAGCCCCTCTTCCATCCTGGGTCTGTCCAGTTTCTTCTCCTATTTTTTCCTTTCATTCCAGTTTCCATCCTACGTTGCCCCCAACTTCCACCCCAGACACCAGCCCGTCAGGCCGCGGGCTCCATGGTGCGGCTGTGGGTCCTCACGTGCGCCTCCCCGCGCGCCTCCCCGCGCGCCTCAGCGTGGACAGCGTTTCCTCGTAGCAGATGTCCGCTGGACTGATGGCCGCAATCTGGGGAGACAGCCATGCGGCTCCGGGTTTCGACAGACACGGATGCTCAGTGCTGTTCAGCCAGATAACATAACTCACAGCACCATTCAGACTGCGCAACTCAGAAAGAGAAGCAGTCTTGGAAAAAAATAAAGCCCAAGCTCATGCCCCACCTAAGTGACTGGGAATTTGACCCCCACCCCCCCGGCTGAACGCAGGATGCTCTGCTCGATGAACGTCAGAGGGATGAGCTGTGATTTGGATTTCTTTGGATTGTTCTAGAATTCAGCAAACACTAGAATATCTTGCAGGAAGGCTGCAAGTCATTGCTTTCAAGGTGAGTTAAGAAGTCTGTGGGGGGCTGGAGCGTAGCCTAGTGGTAGAGTGCTTGCCTAGCATGCATGAAGCCCTGGGATCAATTCCTCAGTACCACATGTATAGAAAAAGCTGGAA